>NC_052104.1:6346052-6349214 GCF_012273895.1 Zerene cesonia | reverse complement strand
ATAAAATCGCTACGTTGTCACGTGGAAGAAAGACAAACAAACACACTTTCGCAGAACCACTTGGTTTCATACTTGTATCATTACATACGTATTCAATGTAAAATGTTAAAACTTAACTGTTAAAATTATTAACAATAACGCACGTTACACGCCTTCGAAAAAAATATTAATGATTTTTAAATGAACTTAAATGTAAATACAAAAACTATTTTCAACTTCACCAGGAGATTAATAGCTCACATTAATAATTCTGACGCTTAATTCGGCCATTGTTAGCAACACGAGTGCAAAAATCACTTTCAATAGCGTTTAAAGTGGCTCCGCGGTGCGTTTTAAAGAAATAAACAAATTGCATCCAATCAATAACGCCCTATGTTTACGAATACTCGAGTTCTTCAAGATCTTTTGATATGTTTTGACAGTTTACTAATGTGGTGTCATTAAGAAGGTCCTGTAAGACGCCAAGTGCTTTGTTATGCGACAATAGGGCATGATGCTAATGAGTGTCATTTATTTTATAGTTTTCAAATAGATGTTTGTGGTCCGGAATTCGCCGCGGTGATTATTAGCTTTTTATTAGATTTCGTTTGGGATGTTCTTTGGTTACTTTCTTGTTTGTCTGTGTTTTTATATCTGGTCGAGATTATTCAAGTGTGATCACGCATTTTAGGCATAAACGAATCATGTCTATTTCAAACCAACGTTCCCAAAAACGAAGGAGGATCTTAATTTGAGTGTATATGCCGTGGAACTCCGTGGATTTTCTATCTATTCATGTTATGCTTTTAATGTAAGATGGGGTATTGTATTTATTTGATCCCATTTTGAATATCTCTCCCCGGCGTCGGTAACCTTTTTTGTAGAAAGAGTTATAATTTTTAATATTTTTGGGTCAATTTCTTCTACTTTTTATTTTGCAAAGAACGTATATAGTACGTACAAAGTACATATCTTATTTTCTAATAGTTAAAGAATATAAGGACGAATAAAGCGAAAAGTAACAATTGAATGTTATAAAGTCTTAAATTAGATATTTGTTTTTAAATAGTTACTATACCTACAACGAGCAACTGCAATTTAAATTACAACCAGTAACAGCTATCCACTTACCTTTCCATAAACCATATCTCACAGGGCATTGCCCATTCCACGCTTTGTAAACTTGGCATTAACAAAACAAGTGTTATAACGACAACACGTTGCGAACTTTTCAAACCTATCGCTCGCTTATCGTGGGCTGTCAGTGGGCGAACATTTTTCACTCTATAATAGTGATACGGAGGATGTAATGAGGACCACCGAGCGGCCGAGATAGTGCCGGCCAAGATTGTTGATTAGCAGATCAGTTATGAGACCACACGGTCGCCAGGTAGCGGGTAATTCAATTCTGATTGTCATCGTCGATGACGTGTATGATATGGTTAACGAACGGCTCCTCGTTTTGCATCCGAGCGTTGCACTTGTTCGGTGAGTTTGTTTTGTGTGTGTTGTGGTGATTTATTTCATGGAGTTTGAGCTAAAGTGTTGAATACCATGTTCAATGTTTTGATTATATAGTAATTTATTTATGATGTTGTATAATATATATAATGACAGTTAATAATAGATTCCCTTTTAATTACGGTTCAAATATCTTTGAAAATTATTAGAGGATAAAAGGACCATTGATATTTTATTTATGTCGAAAAGCAGTGTCTCATTGACGCCTATATAGATGTTAAGTAAACGCCTCGTTACGCGACTATGGGATCAGACCGAAATCCAAGCAAGATTTACTTATACCTACGTATTTCTAATTCGTACGAATGTAAATAAAGTTCTATATAGCTAGAGACCAAAGGACTGGACCCGGATCAATGCAATGACCACTAGAAATCTCAGCCGACCGCACATACCTCGCCCAAACCGCGATCCCGAAGCATTCCTTAGCTACCTCGATATTCCTGTCTCTTTCTAACGGCCAATGTCTTATCTTTTGTGCGGAATAGGATATAGTTTGGATCTTGCGGATTTATTCTTGAAATTCCTTCGTATCCTATGTGACCTTTTGCTATGTATGGATTTTAATTCGCCCCCATTCTTCTACGTGCACTGTTTTTCATAATATTTTAATTGAAAGTTAAATACCTGATGATAGTGATAGTAATAAGTAAGAATAAATAATAATTGTGAAAACAAAATCTTTCGGATAAGGATAATTTTTGATGCTATGAGAACTATTTAGTGCTTCAATTGATGAGTATTGTGATAAATAAGGATTGTCTGAAACACATATTTGTAAAAATAAACAAAATTCGAAGACTATTGTCCGGAAATATTTTTAATGATACGATGATATAAATGTTCAACAACAAACATGAGCTATATATATGTTTTTACTTTAAATAACGGCACAAGACAATCAAATAAATACAGACGAATCAAATTTATGATTCTTTATTTTTTTTATGAAAATGAAATAAAAAACACATCATGTTTCTACTCAATGCAAATATAATCGTTTCAAAATAATGTGATTCTCTAGTTCATATAATTTACACATTATAAAATAATTGCTAATCTTACGTTGCCATTTTTCGGCTATTATTATTTCTACACATGAATTAATAGCTTTTCTAAAATATAAAGCCTTTACGTACATAACTTTTAAAGTTAACATTTCAACAATAAATTCTACACAGTGACTATAGAATACAAACAGCTCGTATAATGTCCTGGAGCCTTTAATTTCCGCTCTACTTCTGTATGGGAAATTGCCTTTGTATTGATACAAAAGATCGCGGCACAATAACGAATTAATCAGAGTGTTCACACTATTGACTTATTTATAAGCAAGAAATGGGTTAATTTAATATTTTAATATTCTTATGAACTTTGTCGCATACGAGCGTAGTTTGTCACACTAGATATTACAATAAATATAACTCTAGGTTTTAATAGCATTATGGGCAAAAGAATGCCAGTCAATTTTGTGTTTCTACGAAACGAAACGTATACCGAAGAATGCGTAACTATTTTTTTATTCTACAGGAAAAAGTTTTTGAGGAAAATGCTTAAAAGTATAGTTTAAGTGAAGTATACATCAGTTGGAGGGTAGTTGTGAGTCTAGCAACACATAGTTTTTACTGCTCTACTAAGAAATCTATTTAAAATATTTTTAAA
>NC_052104.1:6311557-6345052 GCF_012273895.1 Zerene cesonia | reverse complement strand
TTATTTTGAATATTTATTGTTTTTATTTTGTTTTTGTGTGTGCAATAAAGTGTTTTATTATTATTATTATTATTATTATATATAAGATAATAGTCAGTCACATAGCACTAATTAGCAATAATTAGCTTTTTATATTATTGGTTATTTTAATAGATTATAATAACACCAATGAAGAGTCGAACCAAGGATCACAACACAATAACACAAAAACATGTCTGACGGGTACATTCCAAGTCTGGACTGGACCAGCGATTTTCGAATATTATATTTAACCTTTATCGCAATTCGTGATATGACCTTTTTAGTAAATATTGGTAGACTGCAAGTAAAAATGTCGAAGTATATGAATTTTTACACAAGTAAATATTGAATAAAAAGTAACGCTCCTTAAAATTATTGTGGTAGTCGAGCACGCTTCGGCACGAATTGGGCCAGCTCGCACCGGGGAAGTACCACACCCCCACAGAAAACCGGCGTGAAATAGTGGCATGCCACTGTGTTTCGTACGGTGAGTGGGGGAGCCGGAGGCCCATTTACTTTTCCTCACCCATCCCAGTCCATTCCTTCTTTCCAGTCTTTAATCCTTTCCTTTTCCCTTAGCCCATAAAAGCGGGCAGCACATTCGTAGAGGCACTACCTTTGCGAATGTTCATGGGCGGTGGTGATCGCTTACCATCAGGCGAACCACCAGCTCAGTTGCCCGCTATGACATAAAAAAAAAAAAAAAAAAAAAAAATAAAAATAATTTAAGTTTTATTGGATTGCATGTCGATGTTGAAGTTTGCTATATGTTTTAACAGTTAATCTCTTATTTCCTTCTAATATTATAAATGCGAAATTAACCCTGTCTGTCTGTGTCTTCCTCTCGCCTTAACTTCTGAACCGATCGAAATGATACTTGGTGCAAAGAAAATTCGCCCGAGACCTTCCTCAGGTCCTTTCCTTACATAGGGTAGTATTTATCTTAAAAATCCCACGGGAACGGGAACTATGCGAATCTTTTCGTCCGTATTTCTTTTGTTGTGACTTCGCGGGCGAAGCCGCGGGCGAAAAGCTAGTTGTCTATAAAAAAGGTATAAAATCCATTATTTGTAATCGATAAATTACATAATGAGAAAACCGCTGCCAATACATTTTCCTCGTGCGCCCATATTGTGTTATAAACAACTAATTTGCTAAGCGCAATTAATCAAAGCAAAAAGGAAGCTCATGGTACAGTAATTATTATGCACATTAATTAACAGAGTGCCCTGAGAGGTTGTTACTAACGCATACATAATTCAGTACGGTCCCTGCACGCAACCTATTTCAAGTTTTATGTTTATTATTCGATTTACACGTTTATTACTTATAAGTAATTGCTTAAACTGTAATAGGTAAATTTGTCATATTTTTTGCATTAACAGGGCATATTATTGTGTTGATTGATAAGAACAGTCTTAATACTTAAATTGTTTTGTTATTTTATTATAAAAATATTTTGTAAGACAGTTGTAAAAGATTGTTGTGCGTGTGTACCTGTTCTTATGAAAACGGTATTATTACAATTTATTGATTTTTATACACGTTATTGTTACTCTTATCTAACCTATTTTTGTATTTACAGCGAACGGAACCTTTCAACCTGGAATGGAGCCAAAGCGGCAGCGAACAGCTTACACTAGACACCAAATATTAGAATTGGAGAAAGAATTTCACTACAACCGATACCTTACACGGAGAAGAAGGATAGAAATAGCGCACACTCTAGTCTTATCAGAACGACAAATCAAAATATGGTTTCAAAACAGACGGATGAAATGGAAGAAAGACAATAAACTGCCGAATACCAAAAATGTAAGAAGAAAAACTAATCCCGCTGGTATCACGACGACAACGACAAAAGGATCCACACCAAAGAGTAGATCGAGTAAGAACACAAATAATAACGACAAGAAGAAATCCAATAACAACGGAAGGCCGGACAGTATAGAGAACGTAACGGACAACATAATGAATGATCTGCATTGTGTCGGGGCACAGAACATGTCGCATGATCCCGTAATTAGTCCGATGACTCATCCAGGCCAGATGAGCCACGGGCACTCGATGACTCCGCACCACCTGCACATGATGAGCATGCACGCCGGCATGGACCCTGCGATGGTCGCCAACCTGTCAGCCCACAGCTCTCCGGGCGGTAACACGGGTTGCGGGACCGGCATCTCCAATCCTCCCCCCATCATCAAATCCGACTACGGTCTCACCGCCTTATAATCTTTAGTAATGTAAAGAAAATTATATATTTTTCATTAACAAATTTTCTTTAACTCTTACCATTCCCGCGTGTTGATAATTTGTAAAGTGATTATTTATAATTTAAGATTTGTAATAAGTTGTGTAATTAATCCTAGTGTAACCAGTCATTAATTGAATGTTTGAATAGTTAAGAGGAAAACTTTACAATGTCAAAAGTGTGATTATTTTAGGGTAGGCATAGAATCTCATGAGTGTTGATTTTTGTACTTTTCTCTTCAAGTCATTGTCATCTTTCCTTTCCGTATATATTCTCCTATTATGTGTTTTGTATTAAGTAGACATTAAAGATAAAATGTATTCACTAATAGTATGAACTATGTACCTAACTCATTATTTTATTGTAAACATTTTATTTTTATTTTAAATCACCGTTTACGTGCGTTGTGGTAAATGTACAGACGTTTTTATTTTATTTAAATTGTAAATTACAAACAAATTTGCTTCAGAACCAGTATTATCCATACTTAAATGAAATACAACTATACATATAACAGTATTGACTATTTGATGTATTAGCATGCGAATATAATTCTTATGAATGTTCACATAGAGTTAAAAATAGAAAAGTTGAATTTTGTTATTAATGCAACAATTTGTGTAAATTATAAAAGTGTACCGTGATATTTTCTTACACTTAGACAATGACTTAAGTTTAAGTACAAACTCTGAATTAATTTTAATAAAAATTGTTTTGTAATTAAAATAGGTGACTGTGAATACAAAACCAATAAAATATAGAATAATATAATACATTTCGTTTTCTTTATTTCTCAACTACTGTAACATGTAAAACTACTGAAATGATTAGTGTGAGCTGTCTTCCAGACAATCAATAGAAATCGCATTGTTGTACAATTTTGCAAAGTGACATAATACAAAAACAAATGATTACACTCATCATTTGACAGTATTATTCACCATTCAGATTTGATAGATTCACACAAAGACGAAATAAACAGAAACACAAAATAACTTTTACACTTATCGTCTACATTTCTAAAAGCGAGAAGGCTTATCGGCGAACGGTGTAAGCATTACTTCTGTATCATAACCTTGCTATTCGTATCGAATGAAATGAAAGCAAAAATCGTAATGTATTCGTTGAATGTACGGTCATCAATCTCTGTCGGCTCATTGTGTGGCCGGCACGCAACCTATCTGGAAGTACGCAAGCCTTGACGCGTAATACACACTTTTATCATTTGATTCGAAGCCATGTTTTGTGTTTTCATAAATGAGATCGTAAGATTCGTTTTCTATTAATAGTTGGGAGAGAATATTGAATTATAGTTCTGTTGGGAATACATTTTACAGTATACATTTAAGATACGTTTTAAAGTTTTGCCTACTTGGTTCAGTTCAGAATATTCTTGCACTTTCCATGAAATCCACTGCTTATTTAGATGAAGTGTCAAATACATAATAGTAATTTGAATAGGGATACTCAAGGTTATTTGGTACTACCGAATACCTATGCGCTGTGAACTAAACCACGAACAAAGCTTATATTTTTATTTCTTATGAGTTATTCCGGCACATAAGCCCAAATGCTGTCAATTTTCATTAAAATTCGTTCAGTAGTTTGGCTTAATTGAATAAAAAAACACCTACAACTAAAATCCAAACCTTCTCTTTTATAATATTAGTAGAGATATATTTATTAGGTAATGCTAATACATTTTTTTATCTTAGTGAAGTAGAACCGTTGTTGTTAAAAAAAATTAATGTCAACTAAAGGCAGCATCACTGATATAACAAAGTATCTACTGAATATAAAATTTAAATAGATATTTCTAAAGTAACAAATTACTTAACGCATTGTCAGATAACATGCGACAGAAACCCTTTTATTTCGGCGCGTCAAAGGATTAAGATTTCTTGTAAATTTTTGCAAATAAACAAAAGTCGCATTGTCACTGGAGTTGTATGCAAATAACAGGATTTGCTACCGTTGCTTTTTGACGGATTTATTACTTGTTTTTTGCTTGTTTCTCATCCTTGCTGTCTCTGGAGACAGTTTTTATAACAACCGGTAGCTACCCGTTTACAGTTAAGTAACTTTTGAATTCCTTGCGGGATACGATTTTTATGGCGTACCGATTGGGTTTTCTTATAGAAGATATTGTTTTGCAGGAGATGTGTTATTTAATTAAATGTTCATATACATTGAAACAAATAAGGACGTAACTACTGACATAGTTATTTAGTGAATATTCGTAGGACCGAATATTCATGTAAAACTCCCTTGAAACAGCAGGAAAGAAAGCTTTTATTCCCTATTGTATCGCTAAAGGCGTCGCACATTCATTACACTAATAAAAATGGAACATCATCAATCCCTAGACAGCAACCTTGAAACAAAGGCGGTAAGTAAAACGAGCCCTCAATCTTAGCAATTGGCAGGTGGGTCCCAGGTGACCAGCCATCCCCAAAGGCTATATAGAAAGTATTGCGAAGGTATTCCTGATGACTTGCGGATCCTTTCGGCCTAACAGAATAACGCTCTTGGATGCCGCTACATTTTGCAACTCAACATTTTTGTCTTACGATAATAAAATGGCCACCTTTTTGAAAATATTAAGTTTAAAATGTAAACGTTTTCGTTAATATGCCTAATTTATATATTTGATGTAAATGTAGTTTAAATTACGATGCTATATTAAATTGTCAAGGGGTCAATATAATTAATTAATAAATTAAACCTAAATATATATTTATTACCATTTGATGCATTTTTGAACATGTGATTCAAACGCTGTAATCTATTGGTATCTCCCGTTATCACACATATAATAAAACTAGCGGTCCCTCCGGCTACGCCCGTGGTCCATATATAGAATTCCTCAATAAATGTGCTATCTAACACTGAAAGAATTTTTCAAATCGGACCAGTAGTTCCTGAGATTAGTTCGGTCAAACAAACAAACAGACTCTTCAGCTTTATACTATCAGTATAGATTTAAATTTAAATGTTGATGTTAGGAGACATAAGAGTTTTTGCCCATTTGGAAGTACCCTACACAAACATTAACAATAATAGATATCTTGAAAAAATCGCTTATTATTTGAGGCCGTGTATCATACAAGAGGGAGAGGTAAGTACATGTAATCCGTTCAAGTCGATTCTAGAGGAGCGGACGTGAGGACGCGAGGGCGCCGGGAGTGGATTTCACTCTTTCACTTGCTTTCTTCAGCTTATTGCTTGAGTTTTTATTATTATGTCATGTACGAAATATTACATTGTATATGTAGATTTACATACATGATATGACATATTTGATTAATTGTTATTTTAAGCTTAGTGGTTGAAGCTTGTTATAAATTAATGATATATGCACTCGATTTCAAGATATTACGTGTATCGAGAAATAGGTCTGATAACATACCGATATTTAATTTATACACCTATATGTGTTGTAGAAACATATAAACCGAGGTTCTAGATCCTCTTATTATGATGTCTCTTGTTTGTCGTTGTTTGTATGAAGTATGTAAATTTACTTATTTTCTTCACTCTTTAGAGAAACATGCGATTAATAACATGATTACCATTAAAAAGAAAATAAAAATATTGAGCGTAGCGCTTATGTATTGTGTATATTAAAATAATAATATTATCCATTAGAAATTAAGTAGCAGATTCATTTTAAAATAAATTTACTTATCTTGATTAGAGCCTAAGACCATTCCATATTACATATTTTAAGCTTTAAAAATGTACTGTACTGTTAAAAAACGTAGCTTCCAGATAAACAGTATCAAATATGCCCCAAATTCTTACAAGTCGCGAGTTATACATAGCTATTATGTACGATATGACGGTAGTCAGTCGCAGTCCCTTCAGTGGGGAACCATACAGTGTTCGTGCCTGTTGATGTGTGTGTTGATTTCCCGACACCGCCCGGTACGGTTCAATAGAGTAGTGGCAGCAAAAATGATAGTACTTTTATTTATGACGCCTTTTTTTGTTGTTTGTGCAAGTGAAGCAAACAACAGTATGGTATATATAAAAATATCGTATACTTTTCAATTGTCGAGTTCATTAATGAAATTGAAACTGTTTTTAATACAATATTTTTGTTATTAAAATTGTACATTATAATAAGATTCTTTTTTATAAAATATTAAGTATTGTAATTTATAAAATACTACAGAGATCAGTCCAATAAAATATTGATATCTCCATAAATGTGAATGTTTTGTACTTAAATCCTATTTTCGCAAATAATTATCTATCTTTTCACACGCCTACTTATAAAAATTTGTATGTCTACTCGAATGTCTTACTTGGAGGTAGTTGGCAATTTTAATGTAAATTGGCAAATAAATTGTTTACCTACAAAAATTTATTCAAAGTATCAATACGTTGAAGACTTTTTTGCCGACGCTACTTCAGTTCGTCTACACGACTCTACCCAGCTGTCAGCCGTTTCGACGAGGGCACTCACACTACAACCATCTACGTACGCACACAACTACACGAGGGGTGCGTCTAAGGGTGGCGGTGGGGACTGTATTAAGTTCCTTTCTTTTCTCTAAAATAATTTTAGGGGATGGTTTTACTTCGATATTTTTTCCGAGGGTCCTCGACCGCTGCGAATGCGTTCAATTTGAGAAATGGCTGTTTTCATGCAGTATACTCGCTCGAGGTTGAGATGTTGACGAATGTGATAGGTATTTGTTGTTTAATCAATTTCAGAACTCCATAGGACTATGAAAGTTCTCGTCACGTACCGTGAATTCTGAATTATTGCTTAGTTTGAAAGAGTAATTATTTCGACAAAAATATACGATAGAACGTTTACGTTTATGATTATTATAATAATCATGTCACACGAGGCGAATTATAAGCTTATAATATCAAAAATAATATGAAAAACAAACGCCTTTTAACCTCCATGTACCTCTCAAACTCGCAAGCTTTCGCTGAAATATTTTTAATCAAAGTTTTTACCTGATACCGGCGTCCGAATGAACCGACCTGTCAATCTCTCAAATGGTAGATTAAAAACATCATCTTAACTTTTTTAGCATTCGAAGGATCAGGGAATTATGTTTCTTTAAAAAAAAGAAATGATTATATAGATAGTTTTGACGAAGGTCGACACCGATTCTTTGCTATGTTTTATTACTTTACCTGCTGGTGTATTTAACAATAATATATACTTGGGAAACCGTTGGAGGTGTGGGAAATAATCGTGGGTTCTTAATTGATCCGAGGAACAAGATATACTGGCCTCTAATTATCTTTTCAGGCAAGCTTTGTTCATAAGAAATAAGCTTATAACGGCGCTAAACAATTGCTTGTAATAAGATCGTTCTCATCGTAATTAGTTAGTATGTCACATTGTTATCTCTTCTAAACTACCATCGAAGTTCTTATCAGACTTTTGGTCATGGAATTCTTGACCTTCCCTCGTTGGTATAAGACCGATATTGCGTTTCCTAAAGTTCTAAGCAGGTGGTTTATAAATTGCTGAGTCAGCTCAGTGGCACCGGTAGTTTGTGGTAGCGCATTCGAACCTCCGTCCGATCACGATTTACATGTCACTCGCGCCGCTTGATATCGGATTTTGTAGGCATTCTAGACGATTCTATGAAAATAGGATTATAATGCGGATTTAAATGGTCTTATAGACGCGATTATAGATAAGGTAGGTATAAATAAACTGTGATTACAATCTATGAGTATAAAGTGTTTATTCAAGTTGTTTATTAATAATATGTACATAGGTAATTTAATATCTAATTATACTAGTCGCAATAAATGGTGAACACGCTTAAAAATGTTAACTAATACTTTAACATTTTTTAATCACGTATGGCACAAAGTAAAAGTGATATTTAATAGCTAGTAAAGGTATTTTATACATATCTATTGTAACAGCATAATAACACTAAAGCATTTAGTATACAAACACACTCTATGACTTGCTAATTTGAAATTTAGCGTCTTTATTGTATTTACGTTAATCCGACGGCTTCCGTTATAAAGACGGACATGTCAATTGTACCAATAACACCCACACTTGACGCACAATTACTGTCTGAAAGGGTAGGGTACATATAAAAATCACATACAGTCGTATTATTCCTTATTAAAGCAAATACGAGTCGCGAAAAACAGATGCTGATTATACAATATTAGTCTTTCAATATAGACTGTCAAGCGGTGGTACAGAAGTAGAACAGCCCTTGGGCTACCCTTGGTTCAGAAGTTGATATGTTTTTTCCCTTATGAGCACAGAACAAATCTAAACATGTTGAAGTGAATAAATGAGAAAAAGCCATGTTTTTTTATAACATTTTCATTATAAAGAAAATTTAAGTTGCAACCTTATATACAAATACATAGTATAAAATGAAAGAATTCTAGCACATAAATGAGTCTTAAATAATATTAATATTGAATGCAATATGTAATAATTGAATCAACTTAAAACTATCTATACATAGTACCTACACAATACTCCAATGTGAACATTGTCCGATCTTTATTCAATTTGCCTAACATCGCTTTCTTTTTGAAAGTCACGCTATAAAATATCAGTCTTCATTCATTTGACGTCTCAATGTTAGTAAATGTGAGATGGAGCTAAATTTTGATACTGACAGTCGTGCTTCTTAATTAAATTCAGATTTGTTTTCTATGCATAAAACGAAACGATGTTTATGTATATGTCTATTTTTATACATTTTAAATTGGAAATCGATTGATCAGATTAAAATTTGTACAGACATTTTATAATAGTGACAGAATCATCGCGAAGCATATACATAGCATTCTACATTCATATAGAATACCTCGATTACTTACATCCATGAAAATTGGGAAATTACAAAAATCCTTGTAGAAAAGCAAAATATAGTTACAACACCCGTATGATGATACTATTTGTTTGTAATTAAGTCGCACTAAGCTCATGAAAAGAATCTTGGAAAAACCTCACCAACCACGCCATCTGCCGAGTTATTATCATATTAATAGGTTAAGAATAAACTCTTTACAGCGATCTTATCTCTCATCGGCTAATCACGAAACTTTAGCATCTGCCTTCAGTAAGGCAGTAGGCACGTGCTCACATGCATCGTCATCGGGCAGCCATTATCAGAGGTCAACGGCCCGTTGATTACCTTTGAGCACGCCCTGTCGTTCATCATTAGCCTAGGTTAGGATGTTGGTAAACATTACTTTTTAAAACGGGTTGTACAAATATAGGTCAGTCTTGGAATGCAAGTAATTTGCAAAAATGCCACGTAATTATCACTTTGTATGTAACTATTTCTATTGCAAAACTAAGGTTTCATGCAATAATTGTAGTATAAATATTCAAAGAAAACAATTATTTACTTCATCATCATCATCATCATCATCATCAGCCCATATATGTTCCCACTGCTGGGACATAGGCCTCCTATGAGGGTTCAGGCCATAATCCACCACGCTGGCCAAGTGCGGGTTGGCAGATGTCACATGTCGTCGAACTTTTTAATTCTTGGACATGCCGGTTTCCTCACGATGTTTTCCTTCACCGTTTAAGCAGTGGTGATGTTATCCACATGCGCAGATAAATTGAAAAATCAATTTATTTACTGCACGCTCGCCCGGTCTCGAACCCCGACTTACCGATTTTGAAGTCCGAGGTTCTCACCACTGAGCCACCACTGCTTTTTTATTATTTTTATTATTTACTTAGGCCTTCCAAAAACGTATATTTCAGAATTTAGGTATGGAATGACATTAAACAACTTTAAATAATAGGCCATTATTCATCAAAATCCCTCAAATATAATTTTTAGATCAAATATAATTAATAGACTGTCGTTTTGCTATTTGGTTATAAATTTATGTCAAATTTATGTTTCGAATACTGTTATATTTATTACTAACATGAACGTGAAACGAAGATGCACTGAATTATGTTGGTGCAAAATTTGTATCAAATTATGTGTTTAAATTGAAGTACGCTGTTTTGGTCCTTATTGCATGTTAGGAAACTGTACATTTGCTTGAATTTTTCTTTTATTAGTGTTATAACTTGTGTTATCTACATCTATATAGGTATTGACAGTTAATAAATCAAAACGTAGGTACTCGGGCGCACGATTTTGCAGTGCAACATATATTAAAGCAGCTTGGTGCCTCACGATTCTATGGTATACCTACCCTTTGTTTAACCGGCGCTTTATTTAAGTGAATTTGTGATCGTTAACCTACTTACTGGCTACTCATATGAAAATCAAAATAACTCCAGCGATATAGGCAAGTATTTCGATTTGAGTATAAAGTTAAAGACAAGCAATCTATTAGAATACATTGTGAAGCTGTTGTTGAATACATTGTGGCTCCGTGGTTAGGAACGATGAAAACTCGAGGGTTCGAGATCGGGCGAGTGTGCTAGAAATAAACTGATTTTCTCAATTTAACTGCGCATTATCCATCACCACTCCTCAAACGGTGAAGGAAACCGGCATGTGACATATGCCCACCTGCACGTGGCCAGCGTGTTGGATTGTGGCTTGAACCCTCATAGGTGGCCCATGTTTCTGCAGTGGGAACATACCCATATATGGGCTGATAATGGTATTTTATCTAAGTAAATATAAAGTAATAACTTATTCAAACTAGGACTAAACCGCGATCTACATCTTATTTTTATGATTTCATCTCGATTCCTAATTATATTTCGTGTTTCAAGCAACAGGTCTAATGATTACATAAAGATTGTGGTCAGCGTATCTCACGATTTTTCTTATTTTGTAGTATTTTTTGAAGTACTGAATAGAAGACATTGTGAATTTAATAATAAAAAAGGACCAATAAATTAAGGTCGTGTAACTGGATAGGCAATTATGCGTTTTCGATGTCTGGTAAAAGGGCAGATCTTTGTCTGAACAATTAAAATGGATTGTGCAGTCGATCTGGTGTGATTCGTTGGTTATAAATTTCCAGTTATCATTTTTTAATTGGCCAATGCAGCACATCGAAAATGTTAAAAACTTTTCTTAATATTAAAAGTGTGTTATTATCATTACTTTTGACTGAAAGAGATCGCTGCCGGCGAAAACGCCGCCAGATTTATGAATTGTTATGTATAATATCTGTTTGTGTATTTAAACTCATCTACTTTACATTATTTTTCATTAATTCATTCATTCAACTTCCTTTCACACCTATGTCTCTTAGTCTTTACCTCATATATCTCGCTTGTATTTACTATTATTAAGAATTAAACGTAATTCAGCTATCGATGTGTCATTTTATGATTATTATAGTCGAAATTCTTAGCACGATCAGCCAATGGTTAGTAGGTTTTAGATAAGTTATATATCATAATTCAGCTAGTGTTGCGCATACGCTCGGCCGCTTTGATCTCTGTTACAATCGGCCATAATTGATGATTGCACACAGCTCCATACACGGCGAGACCAATCGAGAGCGCGTGTTTCTGTGTCTAAAACCTTCGTGTAGGTACCTAATCAATTTATAATATACAGTTTATGACCTGAATATTTTCACATAGATGTTAAAATAATGTAGATTTTAATAGTCACTTTAACTAACAAATCATTAGGCATAAACATGGCGAATAACTTTGTGGATACATTTTTAAGAACAAAAAATATAGGTACATTACCTAGGTAATACATAAGTAGTAAGAGCGGACTAATTTACTAAGATGTCGTCATATTTACCTTAAAGCAATCACGGGGCACAAATACCAAACAAAATTAATAATTTGAGCAAAAAATGTAGTAAAATATTCGCTTGTAAATACATTTTAATGAGTCCATTGAATTCATAATAAGATATGAGTAGATACGCGATGATTACGTGTCGTAAGTGGATGATATAAAAACCTATAATTTTCAATTTTCTTGCGAAGTTTTACCGCGGTGATAATGTAGTCCTTGTGGTGGGTAATGAAGTCATAGCCAGCGCCATCAGCGTAATGGATAAACGCTTTTAAAACTTAATCGATCTTCGTAATAATGTGTTCGTAGTTACTTCAATAAAAAACACATTATTGATTTTTTCTACAGCGTGTGGAAAGACTGGTGGCCGAGCATTTACGACATAAGTGTGCTAGTTATTGCTTCTGCAAGTTTTTATGCTCACTCTGTATTAGGGTCTTTCAGTGGTCACTTTGATTGATGTTATTGTTGTTGGAAAAACGAATTTATGTGCTTTATTGTCACAATATTTTTTATTATAAGCAACTTATTAGTTTATATATAGGTTTTTCTCTAATATTGCTAAATAATAATTATGTAACGAAAGATAAATTTTAAATCATGACAAAATGTAATGCCAGTTGAAATTGAAATGAAACATTATCGTATTGTTTTCATGTTGGTAATTGAAGTTTGTCTGTCGTGTTGTGGGTCCGCTCGATGTTACCAAAAGTCGAGCACCAAAAATGTAATAGCTGTCACTGGTTATGATTAATGCAATTAATACCACAATACCCGCAACGTCTGTAGCTACACTGCGGGACAAACTTTAAAATTTATATAAAACTTTATACTTTGTGAAACTCAATATAAATAATATGAACACATTTTAAAATTTCCTTTTATGTAATTCTCAGTTTGACTACAAAATTACAATTACCTAGATCGTAACTGATATACAACTACCGCGATGGAAATATTATTATCATTGAAATATACTAAGGAGCTTCATTTGACATCTTTGAATTTAAAGTTTTAGTTGTTTGCACGACCAAAACGTATCTACATAAGAAATTATCATCAAGAACTTTCCTTTTTCTTGAAAATATCTTAAATTTATTAAATATCGAATCAATACAGGCTAAGTGAAGTCCCGTGTCCCCTAGTGGGGTATGGGGCAGATGATATACATCTGTTTCACTGATTGATTTTCTTTATGGACAAGTAGGTGATCAGCCTTCTGTGTCCCGCCAGACCGAGACATTTTTTTTTTTTTTTTTGTGCGTCCCCACCGGGAATCGAACCCAGGACCCCTCGGTTCCACGTTCACGCGTTAACCACTGTACCAAGGAGGCGGTCATGGAATACAGGCTATGTGAACCTCAAATGAAATATACAAAAACATAAACGCTATCTGTGCCCATTCTGATGCACGGCGTTGTAATCAGATAGTTCGGCTTCGTACAGATAGATTTCATAAATAACGTGTAGAATTTTTGTACATAGATTTATTACGTTCGGCGAGCGAAAATGGTGGGAGATTGTTTTTCAATTTAACCAGGGGACTCCTGCTGTGAACGCCTGGCGGGGTCTTGCCGACGGTACGGATTGGTACATGCATCGAATGCGCTTCGTATACATGTAGCTTTGTAGTATGGTAATATCTGTTGTTCTAACGAACGCCGACTTTAGCGGGATTTAATTTATTGATTCTTCTGCGGAGGGAATGTTGGCTGATTTATAGAAGGGAAAGTGGTTGTGTGATTGGTGAAGGAATTCTAGCTGTGTAAGTAGGTAATTGTTAATGGATTATAATGCTACTATTGTTCAATTAATATACTAATATTGTCAAAAGGAAAATTATTCTAAGATTATCAAATACTTTGAAATTATTGCATAAATTATTTATGTTTAAGTTTATTTATAGAATTTATTTCTGTATGACTTGGTGCACTTGGTAAAAAGCAGTGGTGGCTCAGTGGTGAGAACCTCGGACTTCAAAATCGATAAGTCTGGGTTCGAGATCGGGTGAGCGTGCAGGAAATAAATTGATTTTTCAATTTATCTGCGCATGTAGATAATATCACCACTGCTTAAAACGGTGAAGGAAAACATCGTGAGGAAACCTGCATGTCCGAGAATCAAAATTTCGACGACATGTAACATTTGCCAACCCGCACTTGGCCAGCGTGGTGGATTATGGTCTGAACCCTCATAGGAGGCCTGTGTCCCAGCAGTGGGATCATATAAGGGCTGATGATGATGACTTGGTGCACAATAAAGTATTTTGATTTTATTTCCTCGAACAGAAATAATTTTATTTTTTTTAATAAGCCATAGTTGAATATGACATTTAGATTCTTTCTAGTTTTCTCCAGATTAATCCGGATGAAGATGGGTTGAGAGTGTTGAATACAAAAAGCTTATAAAGAAACCTAGTTGAAGGGGAATATTTCGGATTAGTTCTATCCCTTATGAATGTACTAGCCTATACAATATTAAACGCTTTTTGTAAATAGTTGTACCACTTTGGCTTGTCCTCCATCTGGGCAAGTATTAGCACTTACAAAATAGCAATGTTCTTAACTTATACCCATAAAACATATACATATAGTTAAATAATTATATTTATAGGTATAACTAGCTATCAATGTGCTAGAGTTATACAAACAAATTGTTATTATAGTTCAGGGTATGGTTCAAATATGTTTAAAAGTACTTAAAGTATATTATCATTTTAATAAATGTTAACTGTCTATTAGTAGTGTATTTAATATAACATTTGTTTTTCTTTTATAAAGAAAAATGTACACATAACTAATGTGTCAGTATCTCTGACGGGTATATAATTTGTTTGCTCATGTAATATAGATCTCTTTCTCATATGCTTATTTGGCTACTAAATGAACTTAAACAAAACATTCAAATTAAAATTTTATGTATACGGTTCCTTATACTCCACTTATTATTCATTTCGCACGGCTTCCGTTCAACTTGAAGTATTTTTAATTATGAATGCAAAACTAGTTATTAACCAACGTGAACGGCGTGACCTTTGCTAAGTGAGATCAATTTTGTACCAAAATCTAATTAAATTTAATGTGATATGAGTAACTCGATCTTAAACTATATGTAAATCTATTTAATATATTCATAGATAAGCAAATGATTAATCTGATACAGAATCACTAATAAATAGATATATAATATATACGCTATAATTATAGAACCTCCGCCGGAAAAGTAAGTTAAAATTTAATAATATTTGTGTTTCCATAAATATTATTTTAGTATGCCAATAGGTAACATAATAGAGTATAATTTAATGTATTATTACGTGAAAGCTGATAAGAACTATAGAAGAGGGCATGTGTAGAAAATCAATAGCTTTTCCTGTAATGAAATGTCACTTGGTAATGCACACGGATTAAAACCCCTTATCAACAATCTTTAATCCAATTAACAGTTGGCTCTCTGGACACAAGCCTTCCTGAATAATACAGGAGTCGTGGTCACACAACCACTTCGGAAACAACCTGGCTAACACACATTTTGTTACCTGTGACGGGTCATTCGAAGTGGTCATTTAGGATTTCGATCAGAGGGTGTGGAAATGACCATTCCAACTCAAAGCCAGGGCTTAATGGACTATCGGGCTCTCTGGGAAAATCTAACAATTAATTAATGCTTTGACCCGAGGGTTAGGCTTCATCCATTATTACCTGGCTAGTGTTAAAAGTTTGTGAGTTAAACTAAGTTTGTTGTTTGGGTTAATTTATTGTTTTGTCCTTGGTTAGAATATTATTCGTATTCCACCTATCATTTGGAAGTAGGTGAAGGTGATATATATATTTATAGCATATTTCTACGTTATACGGTTAGGAATTATGTACTGTTAAAAAAATATTTTGTAATACTTTAAATTGAAATATTTTTTTTTCTGTATTGTTACAGTTGTATGGTAGAGATCGCTACTTAGCGATAAGGCCGCCTTATGCGAATTTAATTTCAGATTTTTGTACGCCTATTTATTTTTTGATTTTTGACGCAATAAAGAATTTTCATTCATTTCTTTTCATTGTCCCTTCAAACGGATTTAACAATACATGATTAGACATCTCTTATTAAATCTAATAGTGTATGAGTTATATACATAAATGAAACAGAACAAAAAATGTTGGCTACAGTCCCTCATCTATGTTGAAACGGGATCTTCCCCAATCCCTGTGGCATTACCCTCGAAGGGGTGTTGATTGGTCCAGCTACACTGGATTACAGATGCGTTATAGCAGTTTTCCTTCAGGATTAGGATTAGAGATGGGCTCGTAACAATTTATGAAATGTTTTTAACTATTTAAATAGAAAAAAGTGGCCAGCGGTTCACTTAATGTTTTAAAAAGTTAATCATTTTTTGTTATTTTAATAGATTTATTTGCCTTTTGCTCTGGTGAAAGGAAAAACATTTAATTTGTAATTCTTTTACTTTTTTTAGAAAGTTTATTATTTTTTTGAGTTGATAATGTGTTAATGTGTTGGTATACACTACTTATACTAAATAAACCTACATTTACTATCAACGAAGTGAAAAAAATAAAAGGAACACGTACCTAATTCGATAAACACACAATACCTTGTTTATTTATCTGTAAAATACATCTTCCAATGCCATACCCGCATAAAAAATCATGCATAGGTACTGACAATAATGGAAACGATGTGATTTTTAAAAAAAGAACACAGATATCATATCAAGAAACAAATCGATTAATAACATTCGCAACGGACGCCATCCGATCGATGTTATTTCATCTCGCCTCGAAAATTTCTCGAATGCCCTGGCAATACTTTATGACGCGTGAAATTGTTCCATTCAATACATTCCGACACACGGACCGACAGTTTTTCCATTTTCACACCGACAATACAATTCAGTTTAGACATTCGTTGTTAATGATTGCGTTGACGTGGCTGTGAGGGGCTTTATTTGGTGGATTTTCAACGATCTATTGTCATATTGCGATTTAAAGTTTTTATAGAAAAAGCGGATGAGGGCGCGTTTAATAAATGAGAAATGTAGTTCAATGTGGGAATATAATTAAAATGATACGATTTGTTAAGATTAAGGGGTAATAATGAATTTAACTTTATTATGATTTTTATTAAAAAATTAAATCGTCTCAAATTATCAGAAATGGACCAAATTTAAATGAAAAAGAATTATCAAAGTACCACGTTCACCCCGTCGAAAGTTCTTAGGTAACAAAGTCAAAAATAAATACAGTCGAATTGAAAACATCTTCCTTTTTTTAAAGTCGGTTGAAAATGACAACTAAACTCTACATAAAAAAAAATCATGAGCCATCTTAAGTTTACTAACTACATGATGATACTTTAGGTACCTAGTTAGACTAAATTATGGTTATGATATAAGAACAGTTGAAGAAATTCAAAGCTGCTGAACGATTATCGAAGTGCTACATATAAAAGAGTTATAAAAGTGTCCTACAAATGTTTTATACTAAAAAATATCGTAAAAGGGTTATATAGATTTATGGTCTAAGAATATTTACTATACTGACTGTTTTTAATTCGAATTCTACCTTGATGGTGCGGAACAGGAACAAACAATTAGTATATACTTGATTGTTTGTGCTTTGTCACAAAAAATATTACAATCCTCGAAAAACTATCAAAACCTTAACATTAACAGTTATTAAAAAAAAACTAAACACAACAAAAAATCTAAAATCTGCAAACAACAACGCGTATTATACAAAAATAAATAATTAACGTATATTTAGCATTCAATATATAAAAAGTTAATGAGGCAAAATAAAGCAGAGTTTCGTAATTCTAATTATATTTATCCCTCTACGAAACCTGACGTGGCTTGAGTTTGTGATTAATAGATCTTTGTGTCACATGTCTTGAACTATGTACACTGTATAAATATATATGCAACGTACTTTGCTTTCATAGGCAACATACCTATGCGAGCATTATTGTCATTTGTTTAGTTATTTTGGTACTAATTCGAGATTCATTATGTTAGGTATTCTGTTGGTATTTTTAAGAGTTTATTTATGTTTGAAAATTTAAATGCATATTGTTAAATTTTCGATTTATTTCAAAAGTTAATGATAGGCACCTATTTACATTGTCTGTTTCAGTTCTAATGATATTTTGAGAGTGTATACATAAACATACAGTGCATGCGGCTCATATACATGCTTATAGAAGAATAATAAGACAAAAAAGAATAAAGGAGAAAGAAAATTAAAAAATAAAAAAGTCGTAATACAATATTTATTTTATTAAGCCTTTAAATATGTGTTTTTTTTATAATTGAAACTATATATACGAGTTATACAAATAATACATAGCTATTTCTTATACTTGTGAATTGTGATGGATAATCAATACGAGTAAAAGAAATCATTAGATGTATTTTGACCATTGTTTTATTGCTTTGCTTAATAAATTTACAGTTCTTGTACAGTAAGATACAGTATGATAAACATTGCGTAGCAATTTCGTTCTTGCATACAGAAAAATTGCGGCTAAAATCGTATATATGTACAGCCGTTGATTAAACACATTGCGTAGGTGTGTACAACTCATTCAAGAGGCAACTCGTGACCTACATCCTTCAATCATTTGCGTGCGTTTTGTATTTAGTCTCTTGTATCGTGCTGGTTGAAAAATAGCTTTGCGAATGAAAAACTTTGAGTTTTTGGAGACAAAAGGCGTGCGTGGGTGATATGAATGCTAAGACGATCATTAGCCGGCTATTGTCGGAAATGCCAGGAGTTCTGTGGCAGCGGTGCTCAAACTGGTTTAGCTTAATTATTGCACCAATCATCATACGCATTTTATTTATATTCCCAAATTTTATAGAATTCTTTACTATGTATGACTACTTAATCATGCTGAACTGAAGCATGGCTGGGAAATTATTTCTTTGTTCTTCGCTATGGCATAAAGTATAGTTTTGGTAATGGTAACGAAAACATGACTTTGAGATGTTCTGGACGTTTCAGACAGAATTTGATCAATAATTTCAGAATGTCGAATTTATTTTTTCCCACAAATTCTAGATGAGATGGCAAATAGAGACATGACCACGATAATAGACCACTAATAGCACTCGGGGTATTTCGATTTTCATTAAAGCAAAAATAGTTTTCCATATATAAAAAAAATTAATATGCAACCTAAAACAATTTAGTGAATACACAGGGATGAAAGTTTGAGAAGCACAGAGAGCTGTATGCCAATAAACACAATATCTGTAAGGGGCTCCAATAACTGACCTACAAAAGCGCATGACTTGCCAAAACTTCTACCAAAGACCACCAATACACCCCATAAATTACAATCCAGTAAAATTGTATCATTTAAAACGGTAGTACCGAAATTTGCAAAAGGGTTATTCGTTAACTGTATTGGCAATAAATCAATTTCTTTTGTCTAACTATACAAAACTGCGACAATAGCTTGCGAACAAATATGTCTACCGTTCAGGAGCTAATCCAATTTTGTAAACAGTTTTGCAATTTTGCTGCTTTTGATGCATAGAATATATAACAAAAACGGAGGGTTATTTTTATAAAAATTAGCGAACAATACACAAGAATTCCTTGTTATACTATTTTTATTTTTGATTTATTTTTTTATCGCTAGGTACTCAAAATCAATAGATATGTTATACATATTTATTTTTGATATAAGCAATTTCTCATAAATAAAGCAGTTTCGATTTCATAGCAAAGCTGCTGGTAGAGTATAACAAATATTGTACTAAATTTCAATCACTGTAATAACTATATTCATTGTTTTATCTGATTAGTCGTCTCTACATGTACTCAACAAAACGCGTAACATCATACGACAACATTATAATAACATTTCATATATTTATAATTACAATACTTCCCCACATTTGAAATGATAAAATTTTAGAAATTCAATTTTTATTAAATTTTATCCCATAAACTATGTGAGTTATGTACTTATTGATTGGTTGATGTTACCAAGTTTATTCAATTAACCCAAGTAAACTTATTCAAATGAATACCTATCATGGCTATAATTATAAGTAATGGATAGATATTTCGTACCAAAGAACATCTGACACTAGCCTAGGCACTGGAATTAGTTAGCTTGTAAATTGTCTATCGTTCAATGTAATTCTACCCGATATGTATCTAGCTACTGTTGGGTGTTAATTCCGAACCAATGATGACTCAGCAAGCTGTGCTATAGCGTCGATTACAGTATGACATGCTGTGGGGCGGATTATGGACAAATACGATGTTTGTATTCATATCTCTATGATATTGTTTGA
Organism: Zerene cesonia; assembly: GCF_012273895.1. Lineage (NCBI taxonomy): Eukaryota > Metazoa > Arthropoda > Insecta > Lepidoptera > Pieridae > Zerene > Zerene cesonia. The sequence continues at coordinate 6,324,732 of NC_052104.1, read as the reverse complement.
AATTTGAAATATTATTCGTTGGAGATGATATTGATACTAAATAGATCATGATTAAAAAACATATATACTAGGTTTACGTAGTAAAATATTTGAAAAGAATGATACTATCCTACTAATATTATAAATGCGAAAGTTTGTAAGGATGTATGTGTGTTTGTTGCTCTTTTACGCAAAAACTTCTGAACCGATTGCAATTAAATTTGGTACGTAGACAGCTGGACAACTGGAATAACATATAGGCAACTTTTTATCCCGGTATTCCTATGGGATACGGACTTACGCGGGTGAAACCGCAAGGCGCAGCTGGTTAAAAATAAAGAGCGAAAGCACAGCGACTAAGCAATTATTTTTGAAAATTAAATATGTTTGCACAGAAGTAAGAGTATCGCATTATTAAAACAGAATCGTAAACCATCTCTAGAATGAGAAGTAACGTAGAAGTAAAGTAAAGAAACCCCTAATTACTAGCTATATATATTATAATAAGGAGGAATAGATTGAATATAATTTAAGAACTTAATTCTAATCTTTCGTAGGTAATCTACACGTATTTTTATACATTTTACATGTAGAACAGAGGTCAGTAATTGTGAATGCAATATAAATTATTCTTACGATTCTGACGCAATTTTACATGTGAATTGAATCATCATGTGTTAGATTGTCTAGATTCTTGAAATCTAGTAATGATTGGATGATTAGATGATCATAGAAGCAACAACTCTATTCACTTTTAACTCCAATATGATTATATGTTCTTAAAATGAAATTATTACTTTATGTATACAGAAGTTCCATCTGATAGTTAAGAAGAGATTAATTTATTTGTTATGAATAAAATTTAAATTCATTCTCTAGGAAACTTTACGATCTTAATTTAAAATCCTTCCTACTAATGTTATAAATGCGAAAGTTTGTAAGGATGTGTGTGTGTTTGTTGCTCTTTCACGCAAAAACTACTGAAACGGTTGCAATGAAATTTGGTACGTAGACAGCTGGACAACTGAAATAACATATAGACAACTTTTTATCCCGATATACATACAGGATACGGACTTACGCGGGTGAAACCTTGGGTGCAGCTAGTATTAGAATAAAATGCATACAGAGTCATACGAAGAGCTTGAAGAGAAAATATATATAATTGTATGGATGTGTCACTTACACACTTACAACACATATACGCATCTGTTTATTGCTTTATGGTAGCGATGTTTTGTATCTGAATATGTCTGTTTAAGTATTTGAAAAATATAAAGGTTCTGATGCTTAGCAACACCCAATAGATGGCGTGGAGTGAGAAACCTGTATGAATACCTAAAACTGAAAGAGTAGAAGAAATTCAAATGGTGAAGTGAGTTCATGGCTCTGCGATCCGAGGCGTAGCCATGGTAAGGAAGCGGGTAAATTGGACCTATGTGGAGATAACCGAAATGTCTATTTCTTTCTTTGACGAGCTATAAAGCTAAAGTTTTAGCTTTGAGTATTAATGTACGTACTTTAATTGAATCACTATCCTTATGTCATTACACATAACAGTCCTTTATATCAAGCATACTTCTAGAGTACATCTAGCTAAAGTTTTAAGCATCGTTTCCAAGATATCCCTATTTATAAGAAGCGTAGGATATACCCGTAGCAGTATAGTGCAGCGAAATGTAGTGATTAATGGATAGCTGCCCACGGTGGGCGCCGGCCGACGACTGCGGACGATTGCTATAGATTTCGTAATACTTAGAGCGGTACATGACGGTGAATATTTTAATTTTAATATGTGTCTTGTTTTGGGTAGTAGGATATGCATGATTAGACGCTGAATAAGGCAGTGTACCTACTTGCAAATATTAAAGAGTTTAGGTTTGAACGTTTTCGTGCAAAATAATAATCTGTACATTGCAATCTAACATTGTTTTATTAAATTATTGATAACGTATCTTAATGTTTTATATTACCTTTCAAAAACACTTGATTTCGTTTTTAATTATTGTAAGTCGCTTGTATTACCATTTTATTACCAAGGTAATTTTTCCGTTTGTAACGGAATAGCACTCTAAACATAATTTAACCTATATGCAGCAGCTTAGAGCAATCCAAATAAAAATATTTTCGTCCTGTCTATTGTATTATAAATCTATGGTCATAGTAAATCGTTTCTCCAGGACTTGATTAAAAGTTCGCTGTGCAATGTTGCAATGGGATTTCGATATGGCAACTGCATTATTATAAGTTTCAAGACGGACCCCTTGGAACAATATCTCTCAACCTATTATCTTTTGTTTTATACGGAAAGCTGAAATATTGGTAGATAGCTTAAAGGCCATTTATGTTACCATTATGTGCATACAATAGAGGTGTTCTCTATTTGATTATGTGTACATAGTTAACATATCTATTATATATTTCTTAAATATAATTTTATTTACTATCCGCCCGCGTCTTCATTCTTCGGCCGCATAGTTCCCGTTCCCTCGGGTTTCCCAGGATAAAAACTATTCTATGTCCTTTCCCGGATCTCAAACTATCTCTGTAGCCAATTATATTGAAATCAGATTAGTAGATTCGGTTTGAAAAAAACATAGACGGAAATATTATTTCGCTTCAACAAAATCAAACGAGGAGATTAATAAGGTTCATTAGATAATGATTCTATTGAAATTAATACCTAAATATGTAAAAAAAAAATTGGTGGACTTATTGGTATTAAAAATACAGTCAATCTTTACCAACTAACATAACTGCTATGATCACATCATGCACTGAATAGTAAGATACAATATCATTATTTGAAGTACAGTAGAATGCGCTGCCCGCTCTTAAGGAATAAGGGATAAGGAAAGGATTGATGACTGGAAAGTAGAAATGGAATGGAAAGGGCTAGGAGAAGGAAATAGGCCTTGCCCCACTCACCGTACGAAACACAATAGCAAGCTATTATTTCACGCCGGTTTTCTGTGGGGGTGTGGTACTTCCCCGGGGCGAGCTGGCCCAATTCGTGCCGAAGCATGCTCGACTCCCACAATAAAATAGATATGGCTAGTTTCCGCCCGCAGCTTCGCTCTCATGGTCTTACCCAATACCCATGGGAATTAATGTTTCATATATATTACATACTTTCGCATGTATAATAAGGAAGGACTTATATTAGGATAAAAAAGCACAGTTCAATATTTCTTTATAAACAACGAAGCTAGAAATATTAGCCGTGAAAAAGTTAAACGACTAGCTACTTAAAAAAAACAGGCAATTTTTTGCATTAAAGTATTAATTAAAAGATCATATAGAATTTCATCTTTGTACATAACACTGAGTTGAAAAAAATATTTTCGCCTTAAATTCGTTACGCCTCTCGTAAGCGGTATTAAAAAAATTGCATGTATTAAAATTTTTAATTAATTCTCTAAAGGAGCCCTTTCATAGAAATCGTCGGAACTTTTCAAACGTAAACGGTATGAATAATAGTTTTAAATGTATTTGAATAAGCAGTTCATTAATTATGTGCCGGGGGTATAATAGTAATTTTTGACGTGGCCCTTCCTGCTTTCAATGCAGTTGGCTCAGTTACACAATTTTTGAGCGGGGAATATTTTTGCAAGTGTTCGATAAAATAGCGAAGTGCGAAATATTGTCGAATATCATATGGTGTAGGTATACAGTTTGTTGTTATTATGTATATCATTGTTACTATAGAATGAAAACAGTCTTTAATTTTTTCAATTGATTTGTATATTTTTTTGATAATATGAAGTGTAAACAATCCGTCCTTAAATTAAATTAGGAGCCAAAATATCTAATATTTAACGAGCGTTTCGTGTTCATTCATTTTTAATAACATTCCAGTTATTTTATGTAAACGATAATATCATCTTGCACCTATTAAATTGGTTAAACTTCCCGAAAGATACCTATAAAACCAACAAAACATATCGAGTACGTTGAGAATAGCTACCAGTATTGTTTTTTTAATGCACAGGTCGTTAGTTTTGGCACACATGCAGTAGATCCTTATGTCAAGGAGTGCTTACGTAAGAACAAGGAGGTCGCCACAAGGTATGATTAATAGTGCTCATTACTTAGAAAGGTACCCCTGGATACGGCAGATTTACATGTCCTAAATTAAATTTGTTACTTCGTACTTAGAGATCGCGTTTGCAGATCTTTATGTGGGGTAGTAATTAATTATGTTACGTTAGTCAAGATGGGCTAAAGTAGGGGAAATCTCCAGACGTACAGACCTTTAATTTTCAGGTTTAGCGAATAGTGAACTAACAGCATACAAGACCGGAGGCGAAGAGTTTAGATTTGAGACTAAACATTGCATTGGTTGTTATAATTTCATTTACGATTTTTCAGCATTAAATTTGAAATGTATTGATTCTTCAGGATAGTATACAGATGTATTTGTAATTCTTTTATGTAATAAAAATCACGGTGAGCATACACAAAATGTGATGATGGGTGATCCATATCCGTTTCTTTAAAGTAGGTATACAAATCATAGAGACAGTATGCATCTGGTCATCACAACCGTTGGCGTTCGATCTGGCAACCTATGGGTGAGGCTTATGTCCAACAGGAGAGGTACCTACTCAAAGGCTGCAACGAAGACGATACCATGTTTGTTATATGAGTCAATAACGTTATCTACGTTCTACGTTTCCCTTTATATATTTTCAGCTAACACCAACTCGCATTTAAATCCTACTTAATACTATAAATGCGAAAGTTTGTGACGATGGATGTATGTGTATGTATGTTTGTTACTCTTTCACGCAAAAACTACTGAACCGATTGCAATGAAATTTAGTACGTAGATAGTTGGACAACTGGTATAACACATAGGTAACTTTTTATCTCGTTATTCCTACGGGATCCAGACTTACGCGGGTGAAACCGCGGGGAGCAGTTAGATTATGATAAAGTCATTAGAACTGTCATTATAATTTAATTATTTTTAAGAATATTCTTATCTTTAAACTAAATCCATAATGATGGGTTTAGTTTGAAGATAAAAATATTAAGACCAATGGGTCTAATTTTGTTTAATTATAACATTAAGATAAAACGCGTTTTATCTAGTAGTCATGAATTGAATATATTCCAATAGAAATTAGTCTGTTAAATAAGGTTTGTTTTAGTTATGTCTGTTCAAGTATAGCTATAGGTCATAATAATAGTTTTTCCAACTATACCCTAATATCAAATGTGTCTATAAAAGTTCCTGAAAGCTGAAAGGGCGCGTACAGCGGGTCGGGCCAATTATGAAAATAGCGCACCTGCGCTTGTCAAACACGGCCGCGCTTGTCGACCGGCCTGCACTAATCATTAATCTTCTTCGCTCCTTATGTATTCCTGGTACTCGCTCCTTCGCCGTTATGAAAATTATAAGTTTTGAAAATAATTGGATTTGCAATTATTGAAAATTATTCTCAAAACACATCTTAGCATAGTTGCCGATCTTTACTTTATAATAAGAAAACTGGAATTAGTTATTATATTCGCCCTATTTTATTCATATGCTGTTTCATTGAAATACTCCCTTTGTGCCCGATGTGGAATAATATAGCTGTATTGAAGTCACTATTTGCAGTTAACTACATTTTAAAACTAATTCCAAATAGTTATTTATCTATACTATCGACATCTCGTGGTGGATAGCTTTGCTTGAGTTTGTTTGTGACCATAGATGATACAATGTTGAATATGAAATAGCGCCATCTCTTGTGCAGTAGATTTGTATAAAAATGTAGAGCGGAGTGTTATTGATCGTACTAAATAATATTGCTATAATAAAAAACATAGTTTTAATATAGGTGCATTATTTCTATGTAAAATTAATATGCAACTGTTAAAGACAACCCATAAAGAAAATCGATCAGTGGAACAGATATATATCATCTGCCCCATACCCCAGTAGGGGACACGGGACTTCACTTTAAAGACAACCCATATTTCAATACACACTTCTATGTGATTTATTAAGACTTCTAGTAAGTTAGCACGCAATGAAATTACAATAATTAAATTATTAAATTTCTTTCTCCACTTACTTTTCTAAAACTCATTATTGTCATTAAAATTGATTATATATAAAACTCTATTGCTGTTCGTTAGTCTCGCTAAAACTCGAGAAAGGCTGGGCCGATTTTGATAATTTTGGTGTTGATACATTCATAATAGCCCAGGGAAGGTTTAAAAGGTAAAAAATACGGATAAATGTTTCAAAAAAAGGTCAATGGCGTTGCGAAGTTCGCCAGGCCAGCTAGTTAGTTTAAAAATAGTATCTTCAAGCAGGGTTTCTTTTAAACCATATTTCTAAGCTTAAAAAATATATCAAAAGATGTAATAATATGTGTTGCGATTGCTTACTCTAAAAACATAAAAAATAGAACATAGCTGATCTTGTATTTTGAGTAATTTTGAAGTTTAAAATGAAATATGCATAGAATGCATTCATTAAAATCTACTTTCATATTGTCAGAGCTTTACCATATTTAAATGGGACACAAAAATTACACAGTCGAATTGATAATCTCTTTCTTGTTTGAAGTCGGTTGAAAAAGTTAGATATTCACTCAACAAAAATTTGTTTTTAATACCAATATGTGCGGTTGTATAAAAAAATTGGAAAAATATCCTATGTACTTGATCATAAATTTCAGTTCTATTTTCTTTACCTTAAAATTATTCTAGTCTAGCCTTGAAATTATGTATTATCAAATCAGCAATTAATGAACAATGACTGCATTAGCAGGTTCAGTTCAGCAGTCTAATATTTCTATCTAAAAGAGTTTTTATTCCGAAATAAGGAAATAAAACAAGTATAATACGATACCACTTTTTATTATCAACGTATGCATATGTATAAAATCAAATGTATTTATTACAAAGCATTTATCAAAAAGGTTATAATTTTCGAAAATAGACATCCAAATAGATTATAAGAAGAATATCTATAACAATTAATTCAGAAGTATACATCCAATATAATCATTATTCTAAATTTTGATATATTTTTAATGTTCATATCAACTTTATCGTAAAGCGAATTAAAAATGTATAAATTACAGGTACAGTTTTGAAATTCTATACAGTTACAATAATTGACATTTATTTCACATATGTAATAATTTATACGAAACCACATTAATATATACCTGAGTATATAATCCATGTGAACTATTTTTTTGGCAAAATGTAAAATAATAATCGATGTAACGGATTAACGGAATATAATTAAATTGTAAAACAAGATAATTTTTCCGAGTTTTTATAAAAATTATATTTTAATGAATAACAATTATCGTTAATGTTGCTAACTATGAAAAATAAATGCATCTCAGTCAGATCATCAGTAGGATTCCAAAGTAGGGTTCAAAAATATATCAGAAGAATTTATGTTCGGAATCTTTTAATGTTTTGAAAAATCGTGTGTGTGTCAAAAGTGTATATTATTTATGCAAATTTTTGTTATAATACAATCAAATCATAGAAAAAATTAAAAAAATATATTTCTATTAATTACCAAAACACGAGAGATTTCCTATATGTAGACATATTAATTTTAAATAACAAATAGAAACAATGTTGCGTTCATATAATATTTAACATACGACATAACAATAAATATGTGTATATATCATGAGGATTGATTAAAACGTATCTTTGTAAGTATTTTGTTAATTATGACGTATAAAATATGTAACCTTGGCCCATAATGTATAAAACATCGACATAATACATGCAATATCTGTACATTCCGTACATGGGTTATATAATAAGATAAAAATTATGCAATTATTTAAACATACAACAACACACAAATAACTTCTGGTATTCTTAATATACTGTACAATCAATATATCTATAAACTACTATAATATATTTATTAAATTAAATACAATACTACGTAATAATACTATTAATTATTTATATATTAATAGGACTCTATGGTATTTTCCCTTTTGTTCTCGTCTCCATTCCACATTGTCTTGAAGGTCGCAGTGCATGCACCACACAAACCTCTCTAGAACCGAATTTGTCGCCTCACTTCAAACAAATTCGGATCTACAGGGTAGATGTAGGGCACTAATATTGATGCCGTAGGGCACCAACCTTCCTTCCGTGTGCTTCTAAAATCATCTTCCAAGACCTAGCTGTAGGCTATACACAAATGTTACAACGAGGAATATTATGACGTCATAAACTATATTATACCTATATAATTATGTTGTTAAATATTTTAATATTGATACACCGCTTTTAAAAATTTACAATATTGGCACGATATGGTATTCTCACACCATTACATATTTAGTTTGATGAAATAGCGAAATAAAATACAAATAATATACAAATAAACATGGATTTAGATTATTAAATTTTATGGATGAAACTAAAAAGTCCTTTATTTTTATTGATTTTAAAATAACCACTATAAAATAGTATACAATTTGTCCATAAATATAAACAATAATTTAAAGTAAGTAATAACAAAAAAAAAAGGTACATAGATTCGTTCCATTGCTATACACAAATCTTATAAACCTTCATTATTAGTTTACATTCTTCATTGAATTGAAATTTTCAATTGTACGATAACGAATTTATCAATTAATTTATATAGTTATTATATTTATAAAAAAATATGATAATATAGTTACCAACCATGATCGCTTAGATGCGCGGTGCCCTCCCAGCGACTCAATCACATCTGAAAACTATAAAAAAGGAATTTTACAACGCTGGTCTATATATCGAATGATTCATCATGCGCTAAAATAAACACGTCATAACACCTATCCATCATAATTAAAAATGGTGATGTCAAATTGTGGAACAATTTTGTCTAGTGTTAATGAAATAAACGTTACCTACACAGTAGCCGCTTTCTGTCGTCATCAATCAATATATACAACAGAGTACAAAAAATCCCAATAGGTTATAGTTACGACATCGTGTAAGCAATTTGACATCACTGAATGAATAAATATTTTGTAAAACGTGACTAAAATTTGCATTAGGATCTTGCATTTCAACGTCCGACACCGGAAGGGAAGCGCCAGCAGGCGAAGGAATGTATTTTAGACGGCATACGCTAATTAATATTCAACAATGAACATACATATTATGCCTGATGATATTCCACAAGTATTGCATCACAGTGACTCATGATACAGTAAATACAAAGACAGGTGAATGTTTAAATTTTGATTTAGTAAAGCGAATTTTTGTTGTAGTACGTAAAGAAAATTTGAACTATATGCACGTACGTATAAAATAATCAATTAAAATTAGAAATTACTAAATAAATCAGACTTTAGTAAAAATTCAAATGTAATTATAAGAATATGAAGAATACAACTATAAAGAACCTGGGCATGTAGTCGATGTAATGCGAGTTTCGTAGAAAACCTATACAGTGTTTGCAAATTTAAAAATAAAACTACACGCTAGCACACCAGACGTACCTGTCTAAGTATCAGACTGCTAGACAAAATACGAAACGGGTTTAATACGAGCAACAATTAGTATCGCGTCACAAAGTCTGCGCGGGCTGGCAGTTCTACGATTCGCCAAGGCTGGCTCGGGGCCGGCACGCTCGCAAGTGGGTCAGAGGACGCGCATGCGAACTCCGGACATAGGCAATGAGCGCCGCCCCCGCCCTATACAATGAATGGCTCAGACCCCCACTTCACATCTCCAGGATAACTTGACCCACCCTTTTATGAATCTTTGTTATATCGGAAAGCGTGAAACTAGTCCTCGAAGTGGCCGTTATAGCCAGCTGTTGTTATTCAGCCCAATAAATGTTTTGTTAAATTTAGAATCAATTATGCCATTTTGAAATTAAATATTTATAGAGGTGGGACTACATTCGAACTATGAAAAATATTTATATGTATTATGTAGTTTAATTTATTTTGTATCAAAAAAGCGAAAAGGAGTAATTAAAAATATAACTCACTTGCTACGTTATTTTTGTAAGTGTAAATATTTGAAAAATATAATAAAACGAAGTTAATAAAATATTTATAAAACGCCTATTAATAAAACCCTAAACGTTAAAGTGCACGATAAATCAAAGGTCTACTCACCGAATTATCCGGAACTCAGTCGTAAAAACTACAAGGAAACTATTTCAACGCAACCTAATTTAAAATCGAACTTTAAAAAAAATTAGAATATTGAACTCCACAACCGAAATCTGATGTTATCACAACGAGAGACGGTCTCGATCTGATGTAGCTCCCACACGGAGCGTAGCATGAAACTATTGGTGATGAAAGCTATTAGCAAGCCACTAATTGTACGGCAGCCTACATAGCCAGCGGTAATTGCCCCATTTACACGTTTTGTTAGTTCTCTCTGCATAATTGTTGTCTGTTTACACCGGAGATGATACGAATGTGCCAACCACGAAACGGAATATTATATTAGAAATTATTCCAGCATCGATCACTAATGAAGCGTCCGATGAAACTGAACGTGTTAATAGGTTCGTTTATAACTTTTATTAGTTGCGTGCTGTTTTATCAATATCAGAGTAATGAATGACTCATGAAGTAACATTCCATGTAAACCCAACGGACTGGTAAATTTGTACATTCAAATTGTCAGGAATAGTACAGCACGTGCTTGACTTAAACAATTTTTATATATTCATTTAAATATGGCTATGTGTTTTATAAATACGTTCAAAGCTGTACGGACGACCGGTTAGCTGTCATTTGCATTCTTACTATTGAATACGCTTACGAGACAATAGCGATAGATCACCTACCGATTGCGAAGCCATGAATGATGACGAACAAAAGCATTATGCAGAATTTGAATCGGACTGATAATCAATGCAAACATAATTGATTACATGTAATGGAATTATTATCGTTCATCTAATATATAGATAGGTAAATGAGGCAATATGACGGGTAAACGCGTACTTTTTAAGACGGAGAAATGCTCATGCTATGCATGCATGCTAATGAATACTAAGATAGTTCATTTATGTATAATTGGTTACATAAAAGAAGCTTTGTTAACAAAAATTTACAAATGTTGTACGGATCCATTGTTAGAAAATTTTACGATGTAACGTATACAATTTCTTTATATTACTTCTTTTGCCTTTGTGGATTTTATCTCGCAGCCAAATAATGCAAGCTACTCATTTTAGAAATTTTTAATAGATTGACATCACGTTTAAATTTTTATACTTTTACCATATGATTACATAAAATAAAATTTATTAATCTAGTAGAATTTTTCTAAAACATAATATTGATATATTTTGAAAACGTATGTATGGATCGGACGTTTTATTCTACAAACGTTTTTTATTACAAAATAGATGGTGGCTACTTACAAAATTGACGATTGTCTCCCTCAATAGCTATGACAGGTCGCGGCACCTGAAAATTTTCGAAGACTACATATTAATATCGGCCTAAAAATAAAGCGTCATCGATACAAGGGCACCGCTAGATTAATTCATTAAAAGCTTCCACTCAAGGAAACTGACCTTGTTCATCCTGCTTGATACGCGCCAAACTGGCGTTGACTTGTCAGTCCCGCCAAACATGGCTGCCAGTCGTGTGGGAAGCGGAAATACACGAATTACTACGAGTCAAAAAGGATGGAGCAATCCATGCGCGTGTGCAAAAACGAGACAAGCGACAGGTCCTGGTTGCTCCAGTACTCAGAGGGAGACGGCGATATCGCCCCCGATTGGGGAGTGAAGAGAATAGAAATCTCATCTAAACGGTTTTTAGGGTGGAGCTGTCTGGACTGTCGGGTCGGTTCGGCGCGCAGATGGCAACAAAAAGGGACCCAGTCGGGAATAAATTTTGGGTATAAATTGAACGACATTTTTGCCACATTGCTTCGAAGCCCTCTCAACATTTCGTCTGGCCTTTCCTTTTTAAGAAATCATGTTAGTTCCAACCTTTAGATTTGACACTGAATTCTCGGACAGTCTGAATCTTGCAGTATTTAATTAAAGCTGCTGAGGTTTTTTTTGTATAATTTGTTCTTATAATACCTATTTGTAAATAATATATAATAATAAACGAAACTAAACGCAATTTGACTAACGGAATTAACCATATTCAAATAGCGGGGTCATTGACATAGGATTTATTGTGTTCTTCCTGTCGTTTTATTAAAGTTCATTTTTAGACAAACGCGAATATGTAATCGTGACAACAATACTAACGAGTCCAATTGACTTGGGACTAGATATAGAAAAATATCGTTAGTACGATATAGAGATGTATAAAATAATTTGTACTTGTGTGATATTATTGTTCTGTAGTCAGCACACACATATTAATTAAGTTTTAACTGGATCAGGCCCCTAAGGAGATTCTCCGTGTAAGGAAACCATCAGTCCTTAAGATTAAGGGAGCATACACATTGAGTAATGTAAAAGAAACAAAAACGGTAAGATACGATAATAAATGCAGGGGTCCGTTTAAATGTCGCCAAATCCCTATGGAGTATAAGTGTGCGTCTGTCTGCATTGCGTATTTATACGAATATCGATTCGATTTAAGGGAGTGTATACATAAACTTATTAAAACACAAGAAATTCTTAATTCCTAAATTGAATGTATACTTGCATTAACTACGTTTTTAACTTTCCGATCATTTAATGCAATTGATATTTTGCGTCTATTTCTTCGAAGGTAAAGTCCGAAATATTATAATACTACAATTTCAAAGAATACGACGACTCGACACGAATATAACCCTAACTTTCCACAAGATGATTAAAAAAATATAATCCTTGATTATGTTAGCCTAGTACATTTGCTCTATAATAAAATACGCTAGATAAGAGATTAGAGCAACGGAAGCTGCCGTATCTCTGTTTACCATCCAATGTAATATCATATCAAATGAGATTAAGGTTGCATATTGTTTGTCATCTATTTAACAGGTAGCTGCTGATAAAACTTTGTTTAACCAAGATAGCTCGGATTATCAGCAGAGTGAATTACGGCACTCTTATTTTATAAAGTTTAATGAAAAAAGTTAAAAATTAGTTCGAGAATTTTCTAGAAGAATCCACGCGGGTTATACGTAAGTTACGTTAAAAGTACCTGCTACCAACCGACCTGTGCTTTATACCTTGAGTTTAGGTAATTAACGCGTAGTAATAATTCTTAAGTATATAC
>NC_052104.1:6289317-6310557 GCF_012273895.1 Zerene cesonia | reverse complement strand
AATGACAGATTCGAAATTCAAATGTAATATTTTTTTATAATTAAGTGTAACAGTATTTATGGCCAGACTAAGTACTAGGTTCTCAATATAACTAACATTAGTTTAATAATTATAACATGTCACGAAACAATATATGTTAATATGTTAATCTATCTCCCAAAGTGCTCCTACAAGAAGTCTAATTGAATAAATAAATGTTAGAATATATATTCTTTCTTTATATTGTGAGCCGTTGAACTGAATATTTTATACTTGATCTTTAATTAAAGTTATCACCGTGGCTTAATGGCTTGGGTTCACCCTTCGGTATTGTTTCTCCATTTGAAGTGAGAAGAACTGTTCGGATTCTTTATATAGCACAAAAATGTCCATCAAAGGAACATATTGGTTATTATGTGTGACGAAGCCAGGATTTAAAGCTTATTATTCGTAAAGTTAAATCCTGAAGTAGATGACTTGGCACGCAACCCATCGGAAAATTATTTATTTACAGGCCTGTTTATGAACTTTGGAAGTTTAATGACAGTAGATGTAACTTTGCTGAGTAATAAAATACATTAATTTTGATATAAGTTTGTCACGCGAGTATCAATTTTAAGGAGAAGTTTGCTTATAAAAGATGTTTATAAAACTTTGCCATGCGTATCTAAAACACAACAAAAATGGATAGTAACTACAATGTAATTTATTTATATACCTACCAGTAATAAGAAGAAGACAATTAATGTTTTAAAAATTTTATAGAGGACGTCGTAAATTTTATTGTAGATATTTTTTTTTATATATAACCACTGGTAATTTCAAACCGAAAATCAATATAGACAAAATTTTTACATAAGAATATTTGTTTTCATATTTGTGATAGATATAAAGCGATAATAAAATATAGGGTGATAAATCTGTATGGATATTAAAACAATTTCATGTCTTTTATAGAAGTGAACACTGGTTTCGGACAGCTCGGGAATCTCGCCAGAGGCGGAAAATCGATAGAGAGAAGTCGTGTATCAATTATTGTACATTTCGTATTACGCAATTGTAGATTATAAAAAAAGTATTTTTTTATAGTATTTGCTTACCGTTTGAATTTTATAATTTCGATAGAGTTATGTGCTGAGTAATTCTATTCATAGACTAAGGTTACTAATATAAAATATTTATAATACCTAAATCCTACAATGTTATTCATAAACGAGAAAGTTTTTAAGAATGTATGGTTTTATGTTTGTTGTGGTGGCATTTGGAAGAAATGTGGTGCAAACGTGATTGTCTGGATTTAAACTATTAGCACGGGTCCAAAAATATTTTAATTATACAAAATTAATACCTCGTACCTTAACCTAATAATCATTCAGCGCAGGGCTAATTCTCAAATTGCAATAATTAATTTAAAATAGCTTATAAATTATTTGTAATAACTTTCTCACTTCGTCTACTTTATTTTATTTTATAAAGAATGATATAGTTAATAGCATAATATATTACGTAGATAATGAACTAAATATTCCGACGTTGGAAAATTAAAATCAACATTTCAAAAAAATTGGTAGTATTATATTACGAAATATTATTTCCAGGTTTTATACAATTATACGTTGGTATTTTGCGTGAATATGAAAAATTATTACGAGGAAAATGATTTAAATAACATTATAATATTGTCCGGTGATACCTACAAAACGAAGTTATGATAAAAATCGTATTGACTGATGTAAATGGGTATTAAATATAAGGTGAATGTATATTTTAATACATATTATAATTAAGATAAACGATAGATAACCTATCACATAATATACCTATCTCGGTTAAATATTACATAATTTTATTTATCCAAAGGGATAAGTATAGTTATTCTAACTTTAAATATAATTTGTTAGTCAAACGCATAACAGTAATTTATTATTATACACATATTACTTTACTTTTAATAAAAACGTTTGATGATTTATGTTTTGCGCTAAATAACTGGTCCATTTAAATAATTAAGGTTGGCCTTGATAATATTCATACGAGTACTCGTATGTAATATCAAATAGACGAACTACAATAAAAACAAGTAAATGGTAACAATATTTTCCGTTCCCTATTCGAAGAGGCTAAGATTGGTTTGATTTTCATATCGTACATTAGCATACATAATAGAAAGAATCAGAATATAATCAAAGTACCTACATCCAAGTTTCCGCACATGCGTACAAGGGGTTTCGTTATCGACAGGCGTGGTAAGCGTCAGTGCGCAAACTCACAGCCGTCCAATAATTTAATACAATAAAAAATAACAAAATTATATTCAAATGTCTTGCTTCTGAAGCATTATTTAAGCTAAATTTTAAGAACCTTTAGTATACAGCTGTTAAGGTTTTAGTAATGCTTATGGATGTTATAGCAATATTAGTGAAAACATAATATAAGACTATTAGATTAATATTTAATATAGATCACTTTTCAATAATTTTGTAAATGAATTTCAGTTATCTATTATCTTGGGTTTTCTTTGGGTGTTCTTTGGGTTCATCTTTTGCTTACATTTGCAAAGAGAATTACATCTTATATAGTATACTTCTATACCTTATGTATTATCGACATGGAAAATAATATATTTTTTTGATACTCTAATCAAAGTCTGATTTCTCCATCAGCATTAAAGATAAAAACAGTTACCAATTCAATTGAAAACATCATTAGCTTTTCACACATAGACAACGATGAAAATATATTTTTAGCAGCTCACACTCCGTTTCGGATACCGATTAAAACAACAATTCTCTAGCTATTCAATTTACTAGAATTCTCATAGTATGAGCATAAATGAGCACAATACACAAACTATTTATAGTGTAGGTAAACGAACGTATAGTTTATCTTTACCCAAATTGAGATTTGATTATTTTGTCCTCAATACTTACATCACTCATTCATTAAATACTTATTTACATGAAACACACAACTGAGCGCCGCATTTAGTATTTTATAACAGATTTGTGTCCAATTAAAGCATGGATTTTAATAAGATTACCATTTTGGTAGCTGAGTGTACGATACAGAATTGAATAGACCTACATTTTATAAATATTTTAACAAGAAGTAGGTTGTTGTATTTAACTATACTGCCTACCCTGGCCTTATACAGACTGACAAGATAACGTATTACATTGATTTAAAGGCATAAGGCATGAATGTAGAAATTGTTTTTAATATGGAACATGTGAATTGATGCTTAATCTGTTACAAGGATCTGAGAATCGATTTGGCTAAGAGCGGCTGTTCATGAACTTGTGTTATAAATTTTATAATTGTGTTATCATTTATTATTATAATTGATTAGAGCCGAGTATAGTTCATAGTTCGTTTAGTAATATACAAGCTTAGTTAAGGTTGCCTGTCGATAGATTTAGTATGGTTTTATTTATCCCAAAATAATTGTATTCACTTTGTGGATATAACAAACTAAAGTTTGTCTTGAGTGCTCCCATATAGATAAAAGTCCCATATATCGTTAAAAGCGGCGAAATACTAACGTCCAAAGAATGTTTTTGAAATTCTTATTATATTAAGACATTTCAGATTTCAACAGAAACAATTTCTGAGAATAATTATTCCTACCTCCCAAGGAATAAAGACGCAAGCTCGTAAAGATGGGCGATTCGATAAGTTACAAAAGCATCGTAAAATTATAAAACAAGTCACGATACGACAATACCAACAATACTTCCTATGTTAAACAAAACAGAGGCCGCTAGGCACCTATTTTAAATAAGTGATAAACTTGTACGAAGATACTATGAATATTTGAAGGCCGGAAGAAGTACGACATCGTTGGATTTTTAGATATAGCAATTACGTATCTAATAAAAACTTGAACGCTACGGAAAATAACTAGTTTGATTTTTTTTTTGTAATATTAAGAACTAAAAAAAAAATAAAAATGACGATTCAAATTCGAATGCAAATTCCGCTATTGCTTAAAGGCATATCTATATAGGTATTTTATAAAAACTCAGATAGACAACTTATATTCGAATAAAACAATCAACATATAACACAATATAATATACTATGCATGTCTACTTACCTAAATCGGGAAGGCGTGGGGTATCTGCGCAGGGCAAACAGCGACTCCGGCCAGAACCACCCTTACCGCCGCCCCACCCCGCCGCACATTGCCTACCCCTCGCAATGGAGACAATACGATAATAACCGTTAATTGCTTTTGTGGTTTAGAAATATTTTGTTTGATGTCTTAAAATGTATGCAAATTTTATAATCGAGAATTGAATCCGAAATTGTTGTAAATATATGAAAATTAATATTTTTATTTCGAAAGCTAATAATTAAATGAATAATATATATCGTACAATATTCTTGTATTAAACGTGCCTACGTTTGCATAGAAATGATAGATCAATTTTTTTTTGTCACGAGTTTAATATAAAACTATAATAGAAAAACGGTTAAATATTTAAAGGGTAAATATATGAACTTTATAAGCAATGAACACACGCAACTAAACAATATTGACAATGACATGAAAACGAAAATTTTTAAAGTTTAACAGCGTAAGAGATTGCATGTATCAAATCAATTGTTGCTAATCGATTGTTTTAGGCGTCGTATTGGACAAATATTGTGACGATAAAAATTACGCAAATATCACAAACGTGTAAGCAATGTGCCAATTGACAGTGAAACCGTTACGCTAACCGGCCGTATGTGACGTAATGCTAAACAGAGCCTGTTCGCGCTAGGGCGTGTGCATACTGGCTATGGGGTTTTGCTTGGCATGATCTTTTTTAATATACTAGGCAAGGGAGCTGGTGGGTCGCCTGATTGTAAGCGGCGGCGTGGATACTTCTTTCCCAATAAACTTCCCCTTAGGTGAATATTGCGCTTGATTCCATTTGTTGAATAACTACGTTATTCGGACAAGGTTAGTGATGAGTTAATGAAAACGAAGTAGTTCGTTTTCTTATTTAAATGAAACAAGTCTAAATATTTAAGTTTGGGTAATTAATTTTGAATAAATTATTAGAATGGGTGGCACTGTAATGAAATCTATATTTTATGTTAAGCGGACCCCATTTTTAAATCCTGCAATGGAATCGAGTACAAAAGAGTTAAATTTTACGAAAAATTAAATTTTTCTGTCGTGGGTATAATTGAGATTTAATTCTAATCTTGAATACAAAAAAATATAATCAACATTGAGAATGCCTGATGATTTCCCTGCTATTTTTGCTTACAGATGGAGATTGGCGCTTTATCACGCTCGAATTACGTCTTATTTTACTATACACGTGCTTTTGATTATACCATTGTAAACGTCCGCTAAGTTAGAGTGCATTTACAATAGCTTATGTTGGCGTATTTATAAGTCGTCGTCCATAAAAAAGTTTTTTAAGGCTAAATTATTTTTTTTTAATTTTAAATAAATTACAAGCAATGTGTCATCACTACATAGAATAAAACAAAGTCGCTTTCTTTGTCCCTATGTCCCTATGTATGCTAAATCTTTAAAACTACGCAACGAATTTTGATGGTTTTTTTTAATAGATATAGGCAGTGATTCAAAAGAAAAGTTTATTATATAATATGTAAAATAACATCTACTAATCTACTCCGCATTTAACACGTGCGAAGCCGTGGCAAAAGCTAGTATCATATATAATGGTCTCTCCGTTATCATATTAGAAGGGATTTTTGTTATTTATGATCTGTGAAATGGTATGTTCAAGCACCATAAAGTTAGATGTCATGATTAGAATATTTTAATTTATATGCCTATCGGCCCTATCACATTTATCCATTAAACAAAGCCTAAGAAGGAGTAGTAGCCTTCCAACAGTGTGAACTAATATACGTCTTTGGAGAAGTTTGCCTGAAAGAAATCGCTTTTAAGCGATAAGCCGCCAATACTTTTTTTATGTCATAGTCGGCAATGGAGCTTGTGGGTCGTCTGATGGTAAGCGCTACCACCGCTCATGAATATTTGGAGAGTCATAAGGTCAATTGCAGATCTTACGCCTCTACAAATGGATTGCCGACTTTAAATTGGGAAGGGATTACGGAAGGATTGATGAGAGGAATAAAGGAAAGGACTGTAATGTAAGTGGTGTACCTATTGTTATTTTATAATACTTAATTTTATGAAGATATCATGTACCAACAGAAAGAAATAGTACCTAAGTGTAACTGAAATGCTCGTTGTCTCTGAATATTTACTCTGTACTCTTCAAAAGGTGTGAAGAAATATTCGATGACATTTTCAGTTAGCGGTTTAAATTCTGCGGCGATGACTTGTGCCTATTAGCCTTGAACAATGACTTTGCAATATTAGAAACAATAAAGAACACACAGTATATATAATATTCCCATATATTACTACATACATACATTATATAACTACACAATGCCTTTGTAAAGATATTACAAATAAGTAATTCCTATTTTTTAATAATCATAGGATTAAGTCTTATTTTTATAGTTTTTAATGAAAATCTCCATCCTGAGCCAGATTTGGACGCGTCCTCAGCCTTGAAATTTTAAAATTAGTACATATGTATTTTTAATTATTATGTTATTAAATACATAAAAGTTTGTTATTGTAATTGATTGGTTTAACTTGCTCTATAGTTCACTATAACATCATCATGAAATGTGCGTGCTTTGTAAGATATAATAAATTCAGATAATTTTTTTTTTAAGACGTTAATAATTGCCTAGATTTTAATTTTTAGTTTTATAGCATTGAAATGCTTTATAATTTTTCTCAATTGCCTAGATTAGGAATATTTTATGTCATATTATATAATATTAGAAACCTTTTTTAAAAGAGCAAGTGGCAAGCTTCACGTCAATCAGTCTGAATCAAGGATTACTTAACTCGAGTGAGCGGGGCCAATCCGGCGTTACCCTTCCCCCTATTGGTGAATTTAAAAAAGGAATTTCAATTTAATCCGCTCCCCTTCGAATACAGCTGACAGGCGGTTCTTTGAACCGAGCTGTTGCTAACGGACGGTGTAGCTTTGTAGAGTTATGGGGTAATTTTATACGACCAGTGCTATGTTGTAACAATTGTATTCGATTTTGGGCTCGTTATAATTCTAAGTAGTGTTTATTTAGTATACAAACGAAACAAAATTCTATCAGAAATATTTTAGTAATACAATTCTCATTGAAACCAATTTATTATCACCAATTTTTAAGGGTTTAAGCCGTAAGGTAAAGGTATTGAAAATATTTTACTTTAATTTTGAAACGAAACATAAAAAGAAATAAAAGCTGTATAGCTAGTTAAAGCAGAAACGTCGCCATGTGCAGTGGTCCTACCATAGCTTTGAGTATAATACAATAGTGAGATTAAAGGTATAAACTGGAGCCTTCACTTGAAACAGAACATGGAGCAATCAACACGTTTAAACATGCTTTCATGCATTAATTCTCCTAACAACCTCAGATAACATAAAACTATAGCGTCACAGCCTAATTTTAAAACCAAGAAGCGTACTGGTGTAAGATTTGACCGAGCAAAGCACGAACGCGGATGACACAACGATGGTTTGACATATCAACCATAAGTGAGCCGAATATTCCTATAACGGAAGTAAATCTATCTTCTATCTATATAAACATACTCCTGCAAATTGGCCGGATCGATTCTCATGAAGTTTTGTCGGCCAACATTGATTTTTCATACCCCTAAACAATAAGAGTAAGGCAGAACAACTTTTGCCGGGTCAGCTAGTTAATATAAGTAAATGTACATGTCGTGAGCATTGCACCGAACAGAGCACCGAGCATTCGCAGTAACATTACATAACATGGAAGTGTTTTGGGAAGCTGATTTGTCGTATCTATTTTGCCATTCGTAAGAACGTTAAATTACATAAAAATGCTCGAGAGAATGCCCTGGGGCCTAGTATGTGCCCATCCTACGAGTCAGTTTCAGAACATGTAAAAAATTTAAAATACATAGTACATACTACTATACATACACTACATCGTACATACAATGTTTAATTTTTTTATAGGCTACATTTTAACCCATATTTTAACTTATATTTCTACAGCAATTTTAAGTATTTTGCTCAGTACAAATTATATAAAATCTCATTGATATTAAAGAAAAATAAACAATATTTTATTTCAAAACAGCAATTAAGTTTAAAATTTTATTTGAACATAATTTCATAAAAAAATTTAATTAATAACTGGAAACAAGGGCCTAAAAATATGAATGAATCCTGCATATAGCTATATTTTTGCCGTTAATCATTATATTAAATCGATTAAAACACAGTTTTGAAAACCTATTTCACAAATGCATTGTTATAATACGTACGTAGTATGGTAAATTATACGTATATATTTTGGCTGAATGACAGTTCCCGCGCATCTCTTTGACAGACTGTCTGCGCATACATGGATATCGATTTTCAAACAACGTTCGTGTTAGAACGTTTACGCAACGTTCTGAAATTTGATTAGAAGTATCTACAAATAAAGGCATAAAGAGACAATTTTATGTGGTGATTTATTTTTAATTAGGTTGATTTTAAATGCTATCGATTAAACAACCTCAGTTATAACGTAGAAATATTTAACTCATTTCGCGCATTCCTTTGACAAGCGGTCGCGCAGCTCATTACTATTGTTTCTCGATTCAAAATTTTCTGATCGGTTCGAGTTGTGTAAAAAATAAAATTCTACGTTCGATCGATTTGTGGATAATATGTAAAAGTTTTGTAAGTTGAAATTTTATTACTTACGCGGAAATGTTTGAAATAATTAAGAACTGATGATCATTCTAACATGTCTTTTCTATATGCTTAACTTATATTTAATAAGGTCAAGAGAGAATTTGATGAATCCCAAATAATAAAGGAATATAACATTTTAACCGACGTACCCAAAAATTTAAACAGTATATTTTATTTTATGTATCATCATATATTTTTACAAATCCCAGCACAGATAATGCACCAGCATCTCGATCGAGAACTGCTAGTATCGAGCATACTCAAAATGCGCAAGTCTGGAGACGGCACAGGCGCACCAGAGGTGCCTTTGCGGCGGCCATATTTTATCGCTTCTCTTTTTTCGGACAGGGTTTGAACAAAAATAACGCCATTCATGGAAGCCAGGTATAAATTTCACGTCAACAGTTTTTGTATAATGGATTGTATCGTCGGCTGCAGACCCGCACAATTGGCTTTACTCGGAAATATTTTTATGGCTTAAGCGTATTATTTACTCACTCTAAATGGATTACAGAATATCTGTAACACCCTTTATAATGGATTTTGTACGAAATATTAATTTGAAGCTTTTAAAATACGGATCGTATGCCAAGACGTGTCTTTAGCTTCTATTATGTAATTAAGAACTATTAATACAAATGGAGAACAAAATAGAGAAAAATTCGGTATAGATTAATGATGCCCATGGACGTATTATGGATTATGCAAATTAGAAATATTGGAAGATTCAGCAATGAACAGGCGCCTTTTTTACAAAGAAATCGTAGTCAGAATTGAGAAAACCATTATTACTTTAAACTACAGTTTTTGGAATTTTCTTTTGTTGAGATTAATTTTCATTAATCCATATATTTTGACGCAATATAATTATAATAATTTATTTAAACGATTACATAATTAAAGTAGGCGGTACTGATTATTTTTATAAAGCCCGCATATCATCTGCTGTGAGCGATTAATAAAAACAAAAGACATTTTTGACATTTGTTACAATAACCAAATGACATTAATGTCGTAGAATAAAGTCTACGATTTTCCTAATAGAAATGTAAATAAAACGATAAATGGAGTTAATTTTTCGGTGCATAAAACTAAATTAAATTACATGGATTTTTTCTTACCCATACAGTCCCATTGTCTTGCAATTTGCAGTATCTGGATGTGGAAAACGATTGAAAATACGGACATGATGCGTCCCTTCCCGACGCAAGAACTGGAGCTTTCAAAGCTCACTCGATATCTCCGAAAACTCTATAAACCTGTTTTACCTACGTAAGCCATCGCAAAAGCGCCATCTATTTGTGTAGCAAGAAAACAGTTGTAGATAATTTATGACCTAAAATATATTAAATAAATTAATAAGCACGATTAATTAAAAGTTTAAATAAATTTAAAAAACTGAAAATGAATTCTTAAAAAATCAATCTATAGAATTTATTAAAAAGTAATATAAATTACATTTTCTTATTAGACATCTCTACTCAACGGTAAATATTGATACCCCTGCCATCTATGAAGGAGAACGAACAAAAAGTTCTTAATATTATTTTCAACTAGCAGCAACAGTGACATCATGACATTACGGACTTTACGTAGTTACAATATAAACGCATAGATGGCGTTACATTAAAATAAATCAGATAATATATTAAAACTAAAGTTTTATTGCAACTATTGGAATGACTTAATTTATCTATATGCTTATATCATATTATAGGTAATAATTTAGTGAAAAGGCAACATTGGTAATACTTGTAAAGATCAATATATATCATTTAAATTAATAAGGGCAATTTAGCATTATCCGTCATTTTAATTTTTGAAAATTTTCCGGATGGAACTAGGTATACAATCAAATTAATTTCATAACAGTTTCTCAATGTATTTTTATCGAGAACGAATAAAATTCTGCCTACTACGTCGGCTATGATTTAATTACAGTCTTTTTTTATTTATTTTATTCGTACACTTTTTGTTTTATCACTATCGACTACAATAATGGGATTTTAATGAAACGATTTTTTAAAGTGAAGGGCGTGCACTTTTATTGTTCTTCCATAACATAACTTTTTTTAACCGACTTCACATAAGAACATTCTTAATTCGACTGTATTTTTGTGTTATAACTTTTGGCTGGGTGAACCGATTTTGATGTTGAAAGCTAGTGCCTCCCGTGTAGTCGTATTTAAATTTGGTCTAGTTTTGTTAAAAATTATCGTCGAAGATTGTTTCTTGAAGAAAATTTATGCTAGACCGATAAGAACAACACGAATCAATGTTTTCCGCTGTCGTTCTATAAAATCATTTTTATTCTTATTAGAACTTTCCTAGTTTAGCCTGCGGGCGTACTTAAGTTAAATAATACTGTATTATAGATTAAGATACTAGCATCTTACAATTTACTGATAGGTATTTGAGAAATGACTACTTTTTTAGGTACTCAGAAAAGCTTGTCTTTAGTAGGTAACATTTTAAAAAATATCACGTGTGTCAGGTTAGACATTTAACTACTTACTACCAAAATATTAGTCAACTTTTGGACTTCAATACCAAGTATTTTGTTATCTATACTTATGATTATAGCTCAAGCATTTGCTATTTTTCAAATCGGTCCAGTAGTCCCTGAGATTCGTGCCTTCAAACAAACAAACGAAGTCTTCAGCTTCTTCTATATTATTATATATTTTGTGATTGTTATAATTATAGTCTGTATTTTTAGTATTGCTCTATGGGTACCTACTGGTATATTTTGTTAACTTACATCCGCACTATTTAGTCATGTTCTATCTAATTGTGAAAGTAGCTCTCCATGTCTGTCTCTTCTTCACGCCTAAAACACTGAACCGATTTGCATGAAATATGATAATACGATGATGCACAGAGATAGTTAGTTAGATGCACACACACGAGAAAAGACTCAGGATAGTTTTTAACCCGGAAATCCGACGGGAACTATACAGATTATTTAATATTTCCTTTGAGTATGCGGGCAGAACCGTGGGCTATACATATCTACTTATTTTTTTTAAATTTGAATCCACTGTTTTAAGCGTTGATATTTTAAGAGAGAATAGATTCGACATGATCTCCCCACTAGCAATCAAACTAATAAAATTACTATATGATATCGTTCTTATAAGTACTTAAAATCCATTAAATAATGCTTTAACCACATTTCAACATTTAAAACCTACTTTTATCTCGAACCTGTCCGTTCAAACGATGAATATTATTTATTAAATCAACAACTAATATCTTCGAACGCGCATAACTCAAATACTTCTAATCTTATCGTCGTCAAAACAATGTCATACACGGCCCGTGAGAGACAACTAATGAAAAATGATTCGCGACCGCTAACACACCTTAATGCAAGATATCTCGCGATCTGAGACTACAATCGGATGGACAGGCCAACATTAATAATATTACTCATTGTAACAGGATCGGATATATATCGGATGGCATGCAGGCTTCGGTACAGCAAGCAGTTCATTCAAGTTGGAATAGCTTGCTTTAGTCGCCACGATAGGTGTAATGTTTAATTTTTTTAAATCTGGTACAATTTTGCTTAAAAATAGTCGTTAAATGTGTCATTTATTCTTCCATGCATTTGATGTTTAATTCTGAATGTAGGTACTTATTCGTTTTTTTGTCTGTTTTTTTTGATAAGAATGTCTTAGAGATACCTTCATTTTATTACGTAGATATAACCTAAAATAGTTACAATATTTTATGTATTACAATCGCTTACCATGTAAACATATTATTAATTAACAATTTTAAATATTCTATGAAAAGTTCAGAATCATTTTTTTCTCCTTTTGCTGTTTATTATATTATGCTACGCTCAAAAACCGAAATCACTCAATAAATAAAAGAACCATTACGCGCAATTATATCGTTACATATATTATGAAAACAATCCATCAACAACATCTGAAAGAAAATTAGAGTAGCAAGTCTTTATATATGTCTTTATATAAATATTTCGTTGTCCGCAAATCACCACCGATTACTCGAAATCTCTGATTTGAAACAATAAATCTAATAGCTATTATTTAAATATTTTGGAATTCAATTAACATCATTTAGCAGTTTTCAATTTCAATAACTAATAAGAGTGCCATGAGGAATTGGATGTACATGATATAGGTATCCAATAAAACAATTTTTAGAAAATCAAAAAATCAATTTAAAAGTTTACTGCATTTCAGGGCTTATAAGAAAACTGAAACTATTTGTTTAGATCCTATTTCCCTGCTAGACTGTATAAACATCAGGTGTCTGTTCACTCTCTCGTAAAGTTATACGTACGGACCGCTCGGAAACGTACATTTCACAAAACGTAATATTCCGTCAGGATGATTTATATCGCAGCCTCCGATACGCACTCGCGACCTACAAACTAAGGCAACCTTCACATTTCCACTCTATTGTTGGCACGTGGTACATCGCCGCCCCTAGCTTCGGCTGTCATGTCATCGGTACCGATCATTTTTCATCACTCAATACGAACATCAAACTGAATGGCGTCGAGCTGGCGGTTGCAGCCAGGCTACAGAATGGATCAAATTGTTTTAATATTCGCTTTTCGGAAGCAATTTTATGTTAAATTGTTTTAGCTGCTTTGAACAGTTGTGTGGTTAATGCTTGAAGAATTTGGTCAAGCGAAAAGCAGTTGTTCTTATAAGTTCGGAAGTTATTCTTATTCGAAACTAACACTTTCTGTTATTATGATGATAGCTTTAACTAATATGTGTTTAGTTGCAAAGACACTATAGTAACTAATAATAAAAATCAAAAGTATCTTTATAATTTATTTTATCTTTTTCACCAATTTTTCAAAATTTAATACACTTTATTCATACAATACAATAATTTAAATGAACATGTAGCATACTTAGAGCTTTCATTTAAACTGGAATGAACGATAGATACTTACATTTTATTTATTACAAAAAAATAACACAAGTAAATAAACAATTTATACAAAATTAAAGAATGAAAAATAGGCCACGTCCTATTGCACAGAATCATTTACAAAGTGTTTCGTAGGTACCTTTTATATTATTGTTATACTATGCGTTTTAACATTTATCAATTTGTTTATTCTAAAGTGCTTAAATATTTACAAACAATAAATAAACTAACAAATGAACCAGTCTAGGAAGTGACGTTTCGAAAGATTAAAAAAGATATAGTGATAGGCGCTGTTAGAAATGTTACGAAGGATTTAAATTTGGCTTAAAGTAAATGTGTGTCATATTCAAATATTATCAATTTTTATATTAAGTCTTCTTAAAGATAGATGAACGTAATACTAATTCAAATAACTTGATAAGGAGGCATGCATTAGTTACGTGAAACATTTTTCGCTAAAAGTAGGAAGATAAGCTATTAGAAAATTGTCTTAATAAGTCATTAATAAGACACTATGATTCTTTACTAAAATATGGTCAAACCGTACACGTAATTTTGAACATTTTCGACTGCCAATGTCTATAAATCATAAACACTAGCAATTTTTTTAACAAGACGCACTTACACCACAAACTTACAATATACTAAATTGAAAGATGTGGGAGGGAATTTAATCAAATCTAATGAATTTTTTAAAAAATTTTCACATAATTAATGGACGCCCCCTCAGTATCAGCTGCGATGATTTTATTATTTTCTTTGAACAAATTTTAAATCTTTAGCTAAATATTATTGCAGTCATAAATCGCAAATCAATAAAGAAACTCAAATTCTGATCTCCTTAAAAATAAATTTAACAAAATATCACAGTTCACCACGACATTTCTAATGAGATGTAACAAATTAAGAAAATCATAAACCGGAGAAAGTAAAATTTAACATAACAGTAAGTAATACAAATCAAAGAAGATTAATTTTAAGCCTAAAATTAAGTACATTTTACAAATACGACAGTTAGTCTAAATCTAGACCTCAATTGAAATAATTAATTGGTATCGTTGGTAGATTATCATAGATTATTTATTATTATTAATTAATTAATCATAATTTATTTATCTAAGTAATGACATTATACTATTTGTATTTACGAATATTAACTTATAAATATTATTTGTTATTTACACTAGAGACAGGAACATAAAATAGTTCTTTAAAAGTAGGTTCTACATTGAATATATTAAACTTTTCGAAATACCTACAAGATATTCAAAGTATTTACAATAGAAACAAATTCTAGGTATTCACAATTTTAAATTAACTGAGCTTACTTCGTACAAAGTTCACAGCGCTTTTTCAAGCCCTTGCCAATTAATTATAAGATTTACCAAATCGCCTACCTAGCAGAACATGTTTTTATATTTCTGAGATTTCCAATTTTCCATATCCCTGTACAATTCCGAATTTGTCGTTAAAGCGATGGCTGATCTGTACATGCCTATTATTGTACCATTTATTTGTAATAAGTATGGGAATAATTTTAATAGAAATAAATTAATAGGACTTAAATCATTTATAATTTAATATAGCCATCATGATTAATACTATTCCTAAATTTGTAACAATTACTCTCCCCCTTACAACTTTTAAAAATTATGTAGATCGAGCAATAAGCTTATGACTAGGTAATTTTTTACTAAAACTTCAAAACAATTATGACATTAGCGAGGAGTGACGCAACTTTCTTTTAACAGCTTAGCTCTTGTGAAAATTATATTGATGCCGTCATAAACATCTTACAACACTTAATTACGTATTTATGTAGATTCCACTAGGCATTTTCAATTCGAAGTGAATAGCCATCTATTTATCCAGAAGTTTCGTCAATGAGTCACTTCACTTGTCCACTCATAGTCACTGTTCACGGCACAACAATAATTTCAACAAATAAGTCCATCCAAGAAATTTTTCGAGCAGCGAATAACTGATTCAGTCTAGTTGCTATAGCAACCAACCTCTTAGTTGTTGCTACATACAACTCCGTTCCGAAACGGACGACTGAAAATTTCAATAAATCAGTTATCCACTATTCGAAAAATTCCACTGATCCTATGCGGATAGATGCGCGAATTGGCTCGGGTGAAGGTCGAACTGGTACGGGTGGCCATACGGATTCATATGGTATGGGACGATGTTCATCGAAGCCATCTTGTGTTCCTTCTTCCACTTCATGCGGCGGTTCTGGAACCAGATCTTGATCTGGCGCTCGGTGAGGCAGAGCGCGTGGGCGATCTCGATCCGTCTCCTCCGCGTCAGGTACCGGTTGAAGTGGAACTCCTTTTCCAACTCGAGCGTCTGGTATCGCGTGTACGATGTTCTTTGTCGCTTCGTCTCCCCATTCGCATTCACCGTACCTGAAAAATAAATTCGATATATCAAATACATGTCAAGCGTATCATACATTATTAATTATTCCGATCGGAATACTCGATAGGTTGATATTAAGGGCTGAATGTCCGTTTTAGCGGCTATGAATAGTTGGTTGGAGCGAGTTCGTGCCACGCTTGCTCGATTGTGATGTACAGCTTGCGGCAATGCGCACGATTCTGAACGAGATTTCTGTTAAGGGTTTATAAAGCGCTGCACAATTTATAATATATTAGAATTTATACGATACGTTTTCGTGTTGTATTAAACGAGCTAACGATTTTAATTAATGTTTAATGATGCGCTAATACCGACTATTATTTATACGAAATGGCCTTACGTAATGACCATTTTCCCAGTGTATCTAAATAATAGATAAAACAAAATTGCGCATAATTTGTTATGAATCTGGTTACAGAAATTGGTTGATGAAATATTTTAGATATGTAGCGTAATTTACAGAGGGAGTAAGTAGTGTGAAGCGACAAAGTCGTGGGCTGCGTGCACCTGTCACGGTATGTCTATAGCGAGCCCACCGAATGGCTTGGACGAGCGCCAGTCCGCTCGTGATCGATATGCGACCTGTCTTCCAAATTAAACTGAACCATTTGTTTCATTTCTTTAACCACCACTTTAATTAATCGCTCGCCAAATTTTCAACAATTAACCCTTCCCGATCATCACTCACGAGTTACGATGCAGAATAATGCAATCGATATCGAATTGATCAATAAAATAAACACAAAGCTAATGAATACAGCAGGAGCGCTCAATACTTTCCCTTCTGTCCGACATGTCAAACCCGCGTCGATAAAGATGTTTAAAAACTATAAATATTCGATGTCCTCCCGGGCCTACAAGTGGAGCCGCGGCAAAAAGCTTATGATTGAAATGTTAGTGACAGCGCGATGCACAAACAACGGAATCGAAGCATTATTTTAACATAATCCTTGTACAGAGACGAAACGATGGGATACAATACGAGGCTATATGAATTTCAATGTGTATTGAGGAATATGGTAATTTTGATGAAACGCTTACATCAATAACCTAATTTGAATTAGATATCATTAGGAAGTGCAAATGAATAAAGTGGTACAAAAAATATGAGAACAGGTATGTGAGATAAATCACAGGAGACAGGCGGTGCTTAATACATTATTCTGTAATACATCAAGTGTCACTGAATTACTAAGTGGCTATTGATCCAAATAAAGCTTTTTACAATATAGTGGATAAAATATTTGATGTGTGTAGTGCTGACGATAGGAAAAGCGAGACAGGTTACAATTATCGTGGGACTATATTAGAAAATTAAAGGAAAGCAATTAATTAAAACTTTTAACGACTGAAATATGAATTATTTTGGACATAAAACTAAAATTCACTAAAATTGATACCCATTTGAAGACAGTTACTTCTAAAACTACTTCAAATTGAAATGGGATGACACGTAAGGAATAAGCTTTATAGTAAAAATAATCATCACAAAATATGCAGCTGAACTTAGAACCTCATTTTTTGATGTCGGTTGAAAATGATTTCACTTTCAGATTTAGTTAGACTACATAAAAAAGTAGCCAAGAACAAAAAATATATTTTTTTCGTACATATCATATGAACAACATGCGGAATAATTCATATAAAAGAAAAAGTTTTGCAATAACTAAAATCCACTTTATAGATATTGAGTAGAGTTTTGATTGAACATGAATACTACATATAGGTAAATAATATTTCAGAATTTTTCCTCTCATCAAGAGTGAGGCAACAAAACTTTGAAAAAAATGTTTGTGCCATTTTTCTGGGAAAATATCTAAAAAAAATAATGTTATTTTTTATCTTACATAGGTAATTCTAGGTCACAGACCATTTATATTCCGTTTGAGTCTAGACATATTGCATGGTCGAATTTTAAACGAATGACATCGTATTACCTATGGATGAGTCTAAGAATTTAAAAACTAAAATAGGCTATGTCTGGAAACGATTTGGATGGATTAATGCATAGACTTTTAGAGTATTTTAAATAAAAATCTAGATATTGAAGTAATTTGTTATTAAAACATTTTTCAGTTATATTATATGCGCAAAAATGCAGTAATAGCGCTAGGCCCCATATTTTGTAAATTTAACGATATTTCCAAATATCTGTTGTATACTGTACAAATAAAAATTGTTTATTTTAAATAATCAGAGCTTTTTCAAGTATCCATAATATTATCTATTGATATAATTTTTTCGGAATACAATATTGTATATTTTTTAACAACAAAACAAAATCCGCCAACATATTGTTAGACCTAGGCCAAATGTAAATGGGACCACATGGGAGGCACCAGCTTTCAAATAAAAAAAGAAACATAAATAGGTTCACCCAGTAAAAAATTTTGAGACAATAAACACAAAAAATCAGTCGAATTGATAACCTGCTTCTTTTTTGAAGTAGGTTGATAAATATATTGGCAGCTTACGTAACTTTATCTTCTGCTTTTTCTTCAAGGTTTTTGTTAAAAGTGCATACGTACATATCAAAAGGAAAGCTATTTTGTATGAGATATAGTCCTGGTTAGATAGTAAATCGACCATAGTCTTCAAAACGCGTAATTTTGGCAAAGATTCAGAGAAAAAAAATCAAAAAGATCTGTCATATTTTCAGTACATACATACATGAAAAATTACAACGCTTTACACCATTTCGAAAATTCTCGATAGAATGGATATCTTTCTATCATCGAAGGTACATACTTAATAAAATGAGGTTTTTATATATGCCAACATAAAAATGTTTAGCAATAAAACATCAAAGAAATATGACTAATGATATCTAGATGAAAACGGAATACATGTAATAAAAATGTCACATGTATTTTTATAGTTATAGCTATTATATACGATCATAGTACAGATAAACTTTAGAACAACGATTAATGTGGAAACGCTGAAGTGTAAGGAATCAACACTCAATCCATAAAAGGTATCGCTTTTAACTGCTGTAATTGGTAATGCGAGTGATGCACTTAAATTATACGCGATAAGCGATTTTTAAAGGATTTTAAAGAACAAATTTATGTAGGACAAGGCATTAATCAGATGAAATTATATTCCGTCAAAATTACAGCTCCGATATACACTATTTTACCTGCTTAAAAAATTTAAATATCGATAATGAAGCATGTTGCGACCATGACCTGAAGATTTGGTGGTTTACTTGGTCTTTTCCCTTTTTCGGGCAGATTTTTTTAGTTTCTCTGAACATAATAAGTAATAACTAAAAGTTTCCTAAACGATTTTTATACTTAAATCAGATTTAGAAATAAGGGATGCTAAAAAGCCCGTCATTTTGATACATATATAAAGACAATAGACATACTACTAGCAAAAAAAAAAACAACAGTTGCCATGGAGTTTCAGCCGGTGTAGTATGTATAACATCTGCCCATTATAAGCAGTCGGTGCATCGCAAAACAGGTCATCCTACAATATTCAATATAAACACATTAATCATGAGAGTTGGGGATTTTTTGAATTTAGAGCTAGAATTTAGTACCTAGATGTGTTCTTAGACGTCATCTGCAACGGTTTTGAATATAGATTACTTATAAATGTACTAACATATACCTCGATTCATAATAAGAAGGCGTTGTTAAATCTATTGGCCCCTTCAGTGATATGTCACACCTATACATATGATTTCACATACAATTCATTCTATTCGATTTTCTTTTGGGACAACGAAGTTAACTGATTCTTCAAGAGCAGTCGTTTGTTGGTAAACCAGAATAATCTATACATTTTTTTTCAATTAAGTAAGTCCTCTCTGACTATGAAGGTGGAAACCTCGTTTTCTTATAAGTCGCTTAATCTAGGCTTTTTCCGCAACACTCTTTATATGTATTATATACACATTTCAAATAAATTATCAAGATCTTAATAAATTAAAATAGAAACATAAAATTATATCTCATATTTATGTTTCTATTCTTTTACTTAATAATGATCTTCTTTAACCGCGGACGCTGTAAAAATCTCCAGTTTTATTACGGAACCTTATTCAAGATTACAGCCAAGTAGCATATAAACGCCATACATAACTACAAAACGAAAATTGTGCGCTAATTTATTGCGAGCTGTGGGGTAATTATTTTAACATGTCGCTTGCCTATCACGAGTCTACTTAAGGTACCTGCGCTTCGTGGTCGCTTTCGTTGGTGTAACCTTTTATTTTTTTCACTACAGTATCTCGCGAGCTATCGTGGCAATGTGTTAAGCTGTCCCGCGGTGCTTCTTTACGAAACTTTTGAATTACTTTCAGTTAGTTTGTTTCTTTTTAACTACAGATGGGATCTCTGGTGGCTTCATATAGGAATTATATTCGGTATTCTTTTGATATTGTGATAAGGTTTGTGGGAGAATTTTATGTTTCAGCTTTCGGATTTTAAGTATATAATTTGAATTTCATTACCGATGAGCGACGTACATTATCTTTCGTAATATAGTCTGTGTATCTTCGTATTTCTCAAATAGATGTCCGTTAAATACATTTTCTAGTTGTTGGAAATCTTGGCATTTATTTCTTCAATTTTCATTTAAATTCAAATACTCATAGCATGACTTGAAGAAGTTACAACACGAGCAAGGACTCTGAATCATTCTACTCTACGTCTATTAATCATTCCATCTTATTCTATAGATACTACTGACAACATCCTCTTAACACAGAGCATGCGTGTTTTAAATTATGTCATCAGCCAACCACGGTTCATGTTTAGTTACATCAAATGTCACATCTTCGTCGCAGTGACTTACAGTTTGGCGCACTGCCTTACGATTATTAACCGGAGTACTCAAATAGTGCTTTGAATTTAGAGAGAATATTTTTTTAATGAAGTGTTACTGGTTTAAAGGTATCGGTTATAAATAATATTTTAACGTCCATTATGGATTATTTGAGAGCAACTATATTTTATCGTTGTGTGTCGTAATTTTGAGACATTCTGATTTTATAATAAATTGATTCTGTAGAAATGTTCATAGGTTTGCAAAGACGATGATCAGAACAAAATTTTTGCCTTTAATTTTTCAAGGGTATTAAGAAACTTTATAAAATAATAAAAATAATTAGAAACATTTT
>NC_052104.1:6254504-6288317 GCF_012273895.1 Zerene cesonia | reverse complement strand
ATGCCACTCTTATTTCATTTAATAAAATATCATTTCAATTCGCATACGGGTTTTGTCCGCTCGCAGCCGGTACATAAAAGGCGATCTCAACAAGATTGTGCGATTGGTTCCCGCGTGGCCAAAGGCTGTGCATTAATACAGAATATCTCTCGACAAACCGCGACATAGAATTATTAAGGACGCTAATATCTTGTACACATTTACATAACACGCAATAAATCTATGCACGGGAGCAGACGGCGCCGTTGATAAATTCTTATTAGAACTTTTTGATCGTCTATTTCGATGCGACTGTCGTCTTAATCTCAAACTGAGCGCCATTTTGTTTGAGACTTCTAAACTAACTATGCGATTAGACTTCTTAGATTAAATTTCACACAGACAGATTTTCGATGTCTATTATTTGAGATATGTAAGTTCAGATGTACGTATGTCTGGTTACTGGTATGGTGGTTGTTCGTATGTAAAGAACAGAAGTAATTTTTACGCTTAATTATGTAAAATAGTCGTTTGTTTAATCTTGCTGCTTCCCGTTTTAATGTCTGTTAGCATTCATTTGACCTTTCTTCTTTATAATATTACATAAAATCATAACAATGTCGGTTTTTCTCATTTCTTCGCAAAATAGGAGGCTAATATTAACCATAAACATTAATTTCTTATTCGTTCTTAATATTGATATTAATATGCAAAGATATTTAATTCGATCAAATTGGAATATTTATGAAAATTATGATTAATACAGCCATAAAATTAAAACAGAACGCCAAGTAATAGATAATTATTAAAATTCAAATGCTAACGACTTCTAAACAGATCTTGTATCAAGATAAATCAAAATAATACGCATGATTAATTAATTACTATTTAAATTATTTAAATTCGAGACTAGTAATTTTTTTTTAGCCAAAAAGTATTTTATTATGTGAGTAAGTACTTGAAACTTGAGAAATACTAAAACATATCATCAATTGCCATTCTTGAATTGGCATTGATGAAATGATGAAGAAAATAATCAATAACAAATTTTTTTATTTAAGCGAATTAAACTTCACGTCATAGTTGTACCAACATGCTTATATTAGTAGGTATAATAAAAATCAACTGAAATGCTCGTATATAGTTTCTTTAATTAACGTGCGAAATGTATTTAATTCTATTTCATAATTTATTTGCTAAAGAGTGAAGACACATAATAATCATAGTTAATATTAGTAACACACTTTAAGATCGTTTATCAGTAAGACAAATTGCTTAATGTTTCCATAAGTGGTTGGACCGGTAAGTAGGTAAATTCCAAGGTAGCTTTGGGCCCGAAGAATGGGGAAATATAAATGTAATTAAATTAATTGTTATTGCGACATTTGCTATATTTTGTTATTCGTTCTTTTAGCATGAAACTTTCTATAGTATATACTACTTGGGTATGTTACATGTCAAATTTGGTATATTAATTGAGTTCAGTTTATAGGAAACTTTGTGTAGGTGATGAAAAAATAAAATATTTGACGATAAATATTTATGACAATATTTGTTGTTTTGTTCCCATATAAAATAATTCGAATGGCAAGTTCATTAATGCTTGTCTTGTTTAACCATGATATTTGATGGGTTACCCATACTTTATACGTTTAATAAATATCCTAAGATCTTTAAACATTAAAAATTCAGCCAATTAAAAGTATTTTACGAATGCTTGCTTTTCGTGTTGATTTTATATTTATTTAAAAAATGCTTTTTAATTTAAAGATACATCTAAAATAAATTATAGCCATCTTCATATGTGACGTACGCATTTGAAACATTTTTGTTATTTTAACTGACAAAAATTTCTTATTGTTTAATAAATACAGTCTGTGCTATCATATAGATCGCTCTTATACATTATGAATCTTACTGCAAACTGTATTTATTTTAAACTTTCATAGAAGCCTTGTAGTAATCAACGCAATCTTTTCTCTCGCAATCACAATTACAACGAACCGTTTAAAACAAGTAATAATTTAAAAATCATCCAGCAAATGATGCCATAAATTAAACTTAATAATACGCACGCCCAGCATCATGTACGGAAAGCTAATTGAATATTAATTTTAAAATAAATCTGGTCGAACGAGTCTACAGAGGTCGTTTAATGTATAATTTAGTATAGAGATTGGTTAGGTGCATCTTTTCCATCTCGAGACAATTCTGGTATTTGAAAGTTGCTGTTTTAAAAGAATCTTGCTCGTGAGAGTCAACATTCGCTATGATACATTTTTATGTATAAATTCGTAAAATTAGCATTTTTGTAAATTGATATCCAAATGCAAAAACGTTTATGTATATTTATATTAGTAACAAATAATTATAGTGCGATATATTACTTCAATTGAGATACCATTGCTATGCTCTACATGTTGCTTGTATTGTTGTCACTAAAATTCATTAAATCGGTCAGATTATTAATGTATAAATTAGATTAGTTATGATTATATGAGAATAACAAAGTTCTAAAGATGCGAATGTTCAACGAAGTCTATGAAATCCCCATTTGTTTGATAAAAATTCGTTGATTGTATTATGTTTAATACTTCCATACGTTCTATATGTAAAGCGTGGTTTACAGCGTTTTAGTGAAAATAGTGCATCTTATCACAGCCGTTGGTTATTTTTACCGTGAGCGTCTACTAATGCCACACCTCTGGCGGCAGGCATTACAAACACCTTCCGTTTCATGTAATTTATTACTTTTATCTCGGGCACCAGTCGCGGTCACCGAACACAAACAAACGACATCTTTGACAATAAGACAAATCGACCGATTACGAGACATTACCTGCCCGCGGTGGGTCCGGTCCATGCAAATATGTCAGTCATTATTGCTTTCTTTGAAGGAGAGTAAAAGTATAATAGAATCCCTTATGCCCATTAGCAGATTAATTAGAGCGTTCCAAAGAAAGTACTTAATACAATAGACGTTTGGCGAAGTTTCAATGTAAAGACCTTGAGCATTATGCGAATTTTGCAACATTTGGCGACTTTGCAATCTTGATTTATAGACCGTAGGTTTTGTTAAGACTGTGTTGTTTTTTGAATACCGCTTGTGGTGAATTTGTAACAGGGTTGAAAGGAAAATATATGTGACTAATGTGCATATAAAAACATAGTAGAGTTTGTTAATATAAGACCAAAACTTTTGTCTAAAAATGAGGGAATAGAATAGGCTTAATAATAGCGGATGACATCATAAAAGGCGTGTACTACGGAATGCAGTTGCGTTGTTATTCTATTATAATTTGAATATTGTATTGTGCGCATTAATCTTTAAGAAATGATGATATAGCTCTGCCATTACCAATAATCTGATTAAGTTATGAAATACTATTCATATTTAATGTTGTTTAAATGCGTGTTTAAAGTAATTAAATTGGCAAGAGCAATAAAATGAGATTGCCAAAAATAAATTACGTGAGATTTTGCAGGTACAAACAATAATCTATTTGTAGAACATCTATGTTTGTATCCACATTGTAATCTCTCTTAAGAGTATCGAGTCAAGAATTACCTACTCTCATATGTTGTCTAAAATTCTAAACGCATATATTATAATTAGTAGACCAACGTTCAAATGCCTTGTACACTTGCGCATAATTAACTCGGTACATAGATACGTCGGCGGCTGACTAGGAAACTAGCGTTTATCAATATCAAGAATTAATTTACGACTAGATAAAGGCCACTACACGGCAACCGGTGGTTTCGTCGAAAGAAATCTCCATACAAAACATTACTCGGCTATGTTGAAAGATTTATGCGACGTACCAGCCTGAACTACGGTGCTTATTGTATATTATTGTAGTGACACCGACTAATTTGTTGGTCGACTGATGAACCGGGCAGAGATGGTTTATGTTCAAGCGTATCAACTTTATATGTGGTATGAGTTTACATTTCTATCGCGTGTGGTATAGACAAGACGTACGGTAATAGGTTTTGTTTGTAGGATTTTATAAATATGGTTGTTTTACAGCAAATAATTTTAGTTTCCAGTGATGTTTGTTAATGGTATACTATAAAGGTCAGTACCTTTTTAGTTTTAGTACCTTCTTGATAACATTGCTTCTTTTCTATTTAAAATATATAAATTAAAAACGCATGCAATTGATAGATGTAGCATGAAATGTTTACGGACACAAATCGCAATAAAAACTAACTGCATCCAGCTATTACTATAATTATCCTCAAAGCATACCATTAGCACTGTTTCTATCAATTAATAGGGCTATCATTTAATCGTCGTCCGTTAAGCAGTGACTATTATAAAAGCATTATTTCGTATCACATCTACTCTATGACGACTTTTCATCTTAGTGAAGGGATTTATTTAATCCGTGGTGTATTTGGGAGCATGCTTGTCCAATGACAGGGACACTCGCGCGCCGTTTCAGAGTTGAGACAGTGCGTTAGGAAATGTTAGATCAACGCTGCAATAAAACGAGTCACAGAGTATAAATAAAATTTGAATCACAGATAATTAATACAGAGATGTACAAGCGTGTAAAAAGTGATTTCTTTTTTTCTGATTTAGTGCCTTGAGATAGGAATAGAATTGGTAAATTTACTTAGATTATTTTGAAATTGAAAGATGCGATAAAGTGGAGTACACATATATAGCAATCAGAGGTTACGATATTAGGTGAAGATCTTTCAGATATTTATAGCCAAGGAAACTGATTGAGAAATACGATAAACAATAACAATTAGAATTAGAAGTACAACGAATTTGTACAATTACAATAATAGATATTACGTTTACAGGAAAATGCTGTGGCCTTCGGGTATTATAATTATCACGTTTGTACCACATTGCTTGGTATTTTTATTTAGTATAAGTAAAGATAACGTTTCCATAACCACACATATTCCCAATATTTATTAATATCGAAATCTACTCAGAATTGCTTAGCTTTATTTCAAACTATTGCAATGCTTGTAGTTGAACATTGAAAATAGGAAAATATTCAATCACAACTACTACTATTTCAGATTCTGTCTTCAAATTGTATTCCTACTTCATCTATTTTATCATACATACTATATAGTACAGCAGTTTTCCGCTCGATCGAGTAGCATTAGTATCGTAGTAGTTCTCATAGGAATGATATGCTTCATGGTAAACAGTAGTCTATGACATTGTCTGTCTAATTATCTTCAGATATAAACATCATACTAAAAAATTGCACTAATCCAACGTGAAAGAAAGATAAATAAATAATTAGTGTTTAAACAGCGGAGTTCGTGTTATCAAAGGAATTCAATTGATACCAACTTAGCAACCTAATAATGCCAATTTCACGTTTATAGTATTCTAGTTAAAGTTTCGAACCGGGGGCGTATGCGTGACATGCCCGAGCAGCTTGCAAGCGTCACTCACGACATCTCAAAACAAACTCCGTCAGTATTTACGCGTGCGCCGGAGCGTTTTTCGCGCATTTCCAAATTGTTTGTTATTGTTTTGACTGCCCACGTCACTGTTTACTATAACACGTAAGATTTCGTTGAACTAGTGCGTTTTATATGAAATTCTTAATGCAAGGTGAGTTATGGGACGAGTAAAGAATTAAGATTTTATGTGCTCCATCGATGATTAATCTATTCTATCCATTTTTTTTGACATTACACGGTGCGTAATAGAAGAAATGGATTAAAATATGTACAGGATTATTCATATAACATCTCTGAAACCCTTATATGATACCAAAATTACACAGCATCTGTGCTAAAGAGAAGAAGTAGAAAACATATGTTACAAGTATAAGAAGCTATAAAATCGAACATTACCAATACTATTATTTACCAATATATCTATTTATTTTCAGACTTATGATATAACAATATGTCGTATAACAAAACTAGAAAAAAAAGTTCAATTCAAATAAATTTATCTTCAATCGCATGTAATTTTAAACGTACCCGTGATAGATCCATTTATTTATAACCGCTATTTTATTAATACAAGGTAAGTATTTAAAAAAAATGTACTTTTTAATCAGAGTAATTACGTCACGGATAGTAGGCATTGGCCTTGGAGCTTTGTTATGTTTTTTATTTCTACAAAACACAAACCCACTTCTATAAATACATTATAGTTGAACTTAAAGCACAAAAATAGCATACCACTCGTATGCTATTTACATTGTAGTCATTATATTTCAAGCCTCCTGAAGGCTGTTTGTATAGAATATGTATAAGTAGGTATGTTAACCGCCCCGCCCAACCCAACTGATTATAATGAACCAATTACAAAATAACGTCTTATCTCTACCGTTTTAATTGGTACTCCATTGCTATGCATTGATATATAAATCTGTCAGTGATTACATCGTTGTGGCACTAATAAGGTGGATGCGAATGATAGGTCGTTTAATTGACTTAGAGCTTATTAAGGCTCTTGTTGTATTTTGAGTTTTATTGGTAGGGCGGTGAGGTTGGCTTTTGAGGTGAAGAAAGTTGAGATATCTGAAATTGTTAAGTGCGATCCAGTTATGTTTCTTATGATCTCCAATAATATTTAATATTTTATGTGTTCCTTTAGTAGTCGAGTTGGATTAATTATTTGACAAAAATCGGTTAAACAGTTACATATTATTGTGGGACATAAGCATCATCAACATGTACAAACATGTTTACTTCAATAAAACATTTTTAAAATAAATTGTCTAAACCGTAATCTTATAGTTAATAACAACATACATAAATAAAATATTTTTATAGTTTTTATCGTACCTTTATATCATGCCTTATAAAGTATGGTTCTATAATTGGTCAGGTCAAGCTTCCTAAGATGATACCATCGGGTCATTGAATGATCAAAGCTAGAACTTATGGACACATCGTTAATATATGGTGTATACGACATAATAAAAAAGGGGTTAAGGATAAGGAAAGGATTGACTTCATGGAAGGACTTGAAAGAGGTAAGTAGAGGATATGGGCCTTCTGCTCCCCCACACACCGAACGAAACAGCAGTGCGCTTCTATTTTCACGTCGGTCTTCTGTGAATGTGTGACGAAGGTATTACTGGTGCGAGCTGGGTTAACTCGGGCTCAAGATCCCACACTCAAAAACATAACTTTGCTTTTAATTACCGTAATAATTAATGGCTAATACAAGTTTACTGGGTCCCAAATAAATGTTTAGAAGTTAAAAGTTTATTTTGTTTATCAATCTAATTTGCAATAATGTTGATAATTATTGTTATTTTTCTTATTACTTCTGAAACACGAATGTTTTGATGAAACGTTCGATTTGTACCCAAAAAGAAAAATATTTTACCGTAACAAACGGACAAATTAATCAATCCATCAATCTGCTATTGGCGTTTTAATTGCACATTGTTTATTACGCTTTAAAAGCTAGGGAAAGGAAACGCAACGATATTTTTCCATATAATCATTAATATCTGTCAGTTTGTAGCTTTGACGCAGCCCTAGCGCGGTTTGGGGTAGTTTTATACAACTGTTCTTTCGACCAGTGATAAAATACGATATCATTTAAATAGTTATTTATCATAACTTTTTGATTATAATTACGAAATGTAATAATAAACGATGGTCAGTAACTTAATCTTAAAATGTCTTGAAATTTTGGCGTCCTAAATTCAAAAATACTAAATAATATTAATACGACAAGAATTGTAATGGCCTATAATTTGAATTATTAATGATTGTCTACCCTCACCTAACCTAATAAAGACTCCATCTATTACTACGACGTTTTTATTTCCAGACAATCGAATAAATAATTCTGCGCTAACTCATACTACACTTCGAAATACCTTTTCGCAAGAAAAGCGTCAGTCACGTCTTTGTAGCAATAAGGTATTGATTAGGAGTTTGAAGAATTAATGAAGTGGGTATGTCAACCCCCGTCACATGCCAAGCCTGGAGAGTTCTCATGACCTTTGCTTGGTATGTTGGCTTCAATTTGCCATATACCTATATAAATAAATACTATCTACGTGGTTACCTTACGGATATTTTTTCTGGTATGACATAAATAACCTAATTACAAATGCAAATAATTATTGTTACATAGGTTTAATACTTAACAATATAATTATATTATTTCATATGTTTACGCTGTGGTGAACTGTGTGATTATACAGAATACGATAATAATAAAAAAAATATTTTCAAGGATTCAGAATAAATTTTAACATAATAACATATTCATTTTTCTTTGTTATCTTGCTCCTAATCTAAAAAAGTGCTTGAATACAGTCAACGAAAAGTTTCTTCTAGATTCGATCAGCTGTTTTGCGTTAAAGAGTAACAAAATATATCCATCTACATATCCTTTAAAGACTAAGGCGTCCATAATATAATTATGAAAAATATATGCTTAGGTATGAAATTGAATTTACTTATTCTAAAGTTAACAATAACAAATGCGACCAGAGAGTGGAACACAAAGTTCATTGATGATTTCAAAAAAGTTGACCAACTTTAATGATTTCGCCTACATTTTGATTTGTTTTAAATTGAACTCTAAGCCACGCCTGGAGGGCTTAAAATGGTTCGTCCACTAACCATCCCCTAGATTCCGCACCATCAGAGTGCCGGCACTAAAGTCGTCTACAGACTATTTAAATTCCTCTCCGGTTCGTTGCTTTCCTGGTTTATACGGAGCCGTTAATTTTAGATTAATTGAAAATACGTACTTGATCGATTCTGCGTGATTGCATAGAAGCGTTACATATATTTTAGATATTGCTTTAGAATTACAACTACGCGTTTGTTTCTGTAACAATAGCTGGGTGGGTCTGAAAGGGCAGACGAGGTGAAACCCGTCGGAACGAATAGTAACGTAATATTTAAATTAATATTCTCAAAACATCAAGTAACTATGTCTGATCTTTTATTTAGTGAATGTCAATGTTTTATAGCAAGATTATTTTAGGTAAAAATTGATCGAATTTTGGAACAATCGCAGTTGAAGCATCGATTTTAAAATTGGATTACGTCAAAGAAAGGATGTATAACATTCGCTGACAGATGTTTTGACAGCTCCAATATTAATTGTTACGTCACGCTGTCGTCACAACCGACTCGCCCAGGACGTTTCCGCTTCCACGTCATTAATAAAATGAGCAATAGTCGAAATATTTATCAATGGCATAATCGATACAGAAACAATTATAACCACATCCATCAAAATTCTCAACTCTGTTCTTTACAAAGGTGTTCGAATTCTTAAAATTGCTTAACTAAAACTCAACTCTAATGGAAAGCCGTAGGGTTAGAAATCTATTACTCCCGCTTGCTGAATAAAAAAGCTCTAATTTGTACTTTATTCGGTTGTAACAGATGTCATATTCCATTGCGTAATTAGAGAATAAAGTACAGTCAGTATGAAATAACATTAGCATTCTTATCTCTGGTCTGTCACACAGCGAGAACGTCAAAGTTCGAAGTGAGGAACGCATTATAATTAATAGTCGATGATACGCGAGCCTCGTAAACAAAAGCGGTAATAAATGGATTATAGTTTGATACTAGATAATGGTTCACGTAGGTGGATATCATTTCATAAGCGGTCAGTATTTCGTGTAACCTGTTGGCATTTAGTAACGTATGTGGAATCTTATGAACAATTGTACTTAACTGATCCATATTTTTTTGTAGCAAACATTTTCGAGTAACATGAAATAAACCAAATTTTGAATAGTTAATAATATGCACCTTGAGGTGAACAGTCACCCAAGCAGTATAATATATATTTTTTTAATATTGAGCCTCATTAGATTGCGAATATTATCATACAGTAACTATATTGAGATTAGGAATCTAGGAAACGTTATATTTTTCGTAAATAAGATTTATTAATAGTGGTAAGATTTGTTAGTAGTGAGTTTTACTTAAAAACAAAATATAAAAAGATGTTGCAAGAAGTCCTTAAGCCACAGCTTATAAAACATAGACAATAATCCATTGAGTATCATATAATTAAAATGACATATAACACGTCAGAGGCTTAAAAACGTGATGAACAAACACCATGTTATTATTGAGATAGTTTATTGATTACCTTTGACAATTTGTATCGTCATTATATTCGTGTGAAGTGGGTCGATGCTTACTATAACTTTCACTTGGCTACAAAGATGA
This sequence comes from Zerene cesonia, assembly GCF_012273895.1. Classification (NCBI taxonomy): domain Eukaryota; kingdom Metazoa; phylum Arthropoda; class Insecta; order Lepidoptera; family Pieridae; genus Zerene; species Zerene cesonia. Next base: position 6,278,165 of record NC_052104.1, on the reverse strand, counting down.
ATGCACTTTGGAATTTAATTCTTAAGTAAGATTTAGGTAGTTATAAATACGATTTTAGTACTAACATTATATAGAAAGTGTAGAGAAGGTGCACATTTCTGTATTTGTTTGGTGCAAAAAATAATTGGCTCGACTTGGCTGAAATTTGCTTTGCAATTCGTATAGATAGAGATAGAATAGTTTTAGTTTATTCAGCTAATATATACGCCACGCTGCGGCATAAAGCTTTTAACTGAGTAACTCTGTCTATGGAATAAGTTAGAGTAAACATGTTAGTACTTAGATCATCATCATCCTTCTAAAAATTTTAATTAACAATAACATATCACATCTTGTTGGTGAAATAGATCCTTGTAAGTAATAGCATTAAATTTTTGTTAGTAGCGAGTGCATTAATTTTAAATTGCTATTCATACACATTATAAGATCAAACTAAGAAATAAAAGAAACCTTTTAAAATTATACAAATAAAAAACAAATTCAACAAACTATAAAATTAGTATTCCACGGACATTAAAATGCTTTATGTGATGCTCTCGCAAATTTATTATGTGCTACTAAACTGTGTGTTTATTGCTTATACCTACGATCGTAACTCGCCCGGATCGGTCTCAACACGTGTGGTTACAAAATCAAATTAAAATCATGTTTGATAAGATCGAATGGTGGTTATGGAAATTTATGACTATATTACCTGCGCGGCCGCATCGACAAAAAGCTGGTTCGAAGTTCCGACTACGCAATTATTTATGGACTCCGCAAATGATTATAGTTTACGAGCGTTTGACTCGATTTGCCGATGGCGTAAACGGAACAGTGGTGCGCTTAATGGGATGGGAAAATCGTGTCATTATGCATCGATAATTGAAAAGGTTTATAGAAATTGTCTAACTACTGCGTTCGATGATCCAACGGTGTATGAATATTGTAATTAATACGCAATACCAGTAACTTTTGATGAATGTGAACTATCTTAAAACAATAACTATAAAAGCATGAATATTTTTTGTTTTACTTGAAGCTCGCCAGCCTAACCTGGTCAGGGTAAAATAATTGCATTGTACAGCGATAATAGAAGAATGATAAACTGGAACTACTATACTTTTTAAATATTTAATAAATACAAGTATCTACCTACCATTTATCAGACTGGTCCAAATGACCGTAAACTAAGCTAATAAAATTTTATTGTCCTTTCTTAGTATGCAATATGTTGTAATTATGAAATACCAATTGAGTTTTTTTTTTAATAAATTTCACAAATAAAAGAGAATAACAGAAGAAAGCATTCCCATTTCTACATCCGAAAGACGGGACGGAGACAAAAATGTGTTGACCGCAAAAGAAACAGAAATAAATCAGACAGATGACAATTTAAAGTGGTTAACCCACTAACTGTGACCATTTTAGATACTTTGATCAGATCTTGTCGAAACCGAAGTTACGACGAATGATATAAGCTTATTTAATTTCTATTAATGTTCTGCTAAGGTTTAATTTTGATCGCATTTTAATGAAATAGTGGGTGTTTGTTCTACAGCGTTTAAAGTCAGCCTCAAGATTTATGTTTTTATTTAAGAATTAATGATACAGTGTGAGTAATCACCGTTATGCTAATTTGAAATAAGCCCAGGTCGTAAAGATAAATAAAATTAATTTCTTATAAAGGTTAAAGCATCTCTCTAGTGTGCAGTTAATTGTTATTTAAACGATAACAGTTTTGATTTCATTTCTTTGGCGTTAAGCAAGCTTTAGAGTGACTTTGTGATAAGTAAATAAAATTCAATTCTAGTTAAAAATTAATAACGCAAACAAATAATATATATTTTAAAGTAAATTTAAATTCATCTTTGACAAAAAAACAATCACAAAATTCTTCATCGTTATCTAACCAAATTTACAAAGATTTTGTTAAGTGACGACCCCACAAATATTTGCAAAGAATTTCAATAGACACCTGGCGCCAAAGCGCGCCCCACTCGACTCTACTTTACGATCTGTTAAAAGACGCTCACTGCCCAAATTAACACTAAATAAAAACGAAATCGATCCATATAAAAAATAAGCGAAGGTACAAGATAAAAGCTTAAAAAAGGCCCACGTCAAAACATTTGATTGTATTAATATTTATAGTCGTACCGCCGCAGGAAATTCGGTCTCGAGATGTAAGAAAAAAAAATGTTTATCAGCCCGTTTAACTTTTGAGTAAACCGCGAATCTTTTGTATACAGTTATTTATGGTTTCGAAAACAATTGTAGTGTTAGTATTATATCAAATATGACAGAAATAAGTGTATTATTGGCTTTGTCTCCGGGATGAAGTCGTTTCCTTCGTTTAACAATGTAAGGGCAATGTGCTTGAAGTGAACTGTGTCGGAAACCTTTCCGTAATTTTTTTGTGAATACCCGCATGTGAAACAAGTTTATTATACTCAAAATACATGATTTTTATTAAATCACTTTTGTATTTTAACACAAATTAAAAGCAATTTTGTTACACGATTCCATCTACGTCCGTAAATCCAAGATTTAATCATTTAAATTGATCAATTGTGTTGTAATAATTAACAGTACCTTCTAGCTAATATTTGAAGTCATACCTATGTCATCCGTTTTTATGCCAACAACATATTATTTTCGTCTTAAAACATTCCCGTGTTCCCTGCAACCGAATGGTCGTTCCGGCAAATTTAAACAATAAATGTGGCATATCATAATATATGTCTGTCTTCAAAGTATACTTGAATATTAATGTTGCTTTATAAGCTTTTTACGATGAACTTTGTATATTATATTGTTATATCTTGCACGTATAAGTTTTTAACAGTTACACACAGTTCTAAAATGTAATTTTACTTAGAAATATTATGTTCTTGAATATATGACAAAAAGTTTTAACTAAGAAACATGCCTGTAATGTTTATTTTTCTTATACACATTTAAAACATTCAAAACTTCCTTAATATACTCACAAATACATTTAATAACTACACAGCAAAGAACCTTTTCAATGTTCCTAATACTCGTAGTTAAGAAGTTGAAAAAACAAGAAAATCGAATTATTTTCCGATTCCAATCGTTTACAAACACAATCACTTATTCGCGAGAGCATTGAGTAACGACCCGAGATGCCTATGCTAATTCGGAATACGCAATATGCGCGGGCGCATGTGCTAGAACCCTTGATGTTAATCAGTGTCGGCGACATGGCCTATTGAAAACGAATTAAACCTCTCAGACGGCCTTTATTTTGCATGTGTTAATTTTATTCAGTATATAATATGCGCGAAGGTTTTTATTGCAGCGAGGTCGATAAACTTTGGATTAAATTCTTGATTAGTAATTTGCGTATTTAGTATTTCAGAATACTAAATTGTATGTGAATTCATAAAGTGGAAGAATTTTCTTTTTTTATTTAAACCGCAATTTTAATATTTAATCACTTTTGTCATTAATAGTAATATTAAACTCTGTAATTGGTATTTAATAAAATTTTAATCGAAGACTTCTGCATTTTCAATTAACTGTTATTTTAAAGCTTACTATTGAATAATGATAAGGTATAATATATTATGTCTTTTTTTAATTGATTAAAAATACAACTTGAAATAAACACGTAATGCAACTAACGGCTAATATATTATTACGTTCCTTCTATAGCAAAAATGTACTCTCTAGTTAAAACGATTAAAATAACGACATGGTTGGAATAAAAACGTGGCGCTGCAAATGGTCTACTAATCGCCGTAATGGTTTTAATGAATACTGCAGAACCTGTTCAAAACAACCAATACCTACTGTAGAATTACATATTAGTACAAGACTAACAATGTAGACAGAGAGATCAATAAAAAAACAACATGGAATCTTTTGCACGATCAAACTTGGTACCAATTTTCCTAAGTAAGGCTTACACATAAAATAGAAGTAGAAATTATGTAGTTGCATTTAAAGAGAATTGGGTTTTGTTATCGCATATTGGGGGTAAACAAGACGGAAGGGTAAACAAGAAGGTTATATCTATCTTTCTCCTTCTCTTTCATTTTTTAAACGCAAAGCCTATTTATATATGCTACACTTGGGTTAGCTTATGTTTATAGGATTAGTGTCATGTACCTGACTGATGGATAAAAACGTCGTTCTTCAGTGCTTATAATATTCAAAATGTATTATCGAAGCCCTTTTGAAACCAAAAGTTAAAAACTTATAAAACGTTTATAATAAATCTTTCGGTTTTAAAATCTTACAAATAACATGAACCATGAAGATTTTGCGTCAGTATGATATATCATTATGGCATTGACACAATTTTAGTAACTTTAATGCATAATAATATTCATAGAGAAATAGCTATGACGAAAGTTAGTCTAGTAGGCAGCGAGAATAATCAAGCGTAAAATCTCTCCTTCACAGATAGACATCGATGTTTGATAATGACAAAGGCATCCATTCCATACTTGGTAAATGTATGTCAGTGTTACTTCATTCTAAATACAAACACATTAATTTTGTTTGCTTCTTCGTATATTATTATGAGCATACTACTAATCATGCGTGACCAACTATTTTATACGAAGGAAAACATTTTATATGACTTTTGGTGATGCTACCGAACGATATGAAATTAAAGTTATATTAAATATTTTTGAAGATGAATACGGAAGGTGCTAAAAACAAAACCCCTAAAATTAAGATTTTGGCCTTAAAAACACCAAGATGAGCCCATATGGTCTTTTCCTATAGTTTATACCATAATTCCAAGTTTTTTGTATATATGTGTAGTATTTACAATCCCAGATAAAAATGATTCAACATTATACACATGAAAAATTCCAGACACTGTATTAAAAAGATAAACCATGAGAAATGTGCCATCACCGCTATATTTTATAGAGGTTAAAGTCGGCATTAATATTTGAACTTGTTTTCTCCCAGAGGAGTTTGGGAAACTCACGTGGATGCCGATTGATGTATTGCGCCCTTTTTAATACGTTGATTTAAAGACATACGGACTTTTTTATTGTAAATTAACCATAAACACGAATATGCTTCAGTGTAATTAGTTATTAAGATGTATTTTAATAAGATATTATTCTTTAGGAATAATTTTGATCTTTTTTTTACTAATTAAAAATCGTCTATACAGTCTGAGCACCGAGTAACCCAATAGCTTTGACCATATAGCTCCTTATTTAACTGTTGTAACAGAATACATATCGAGCCCGTTTCGCCAGTGAATTCTGCAAATCATCGCCGCCATTACGAACCGACGACCAACCAGCGATCGTCCACTAATCCCCATTCCACTTTATTTATTCATTTTAACCCGTTCCTTTTATTTTTATTTACTCTTATGCATATGCGTCGGCTGGCTGCTCGTGTTCTCTAGAACTTGATTGCGTATCTTTCATCTTAGTAGCGGAATTTGATAAATATGCACTTCGCGATGTGCAGTACAAATGCGTTTGCGATTTCAAAACCAAATTAAATTTAAAATGAGAATTTGATTTGCTTTAGAAATTATTCAGAAAATATAGTATTGGACCGTATGATATGTTTTGAAACAAAATTCGACATAGTAGATAATTTGCGTGCAGTTTATTCGATTATGCTATCACGCAATAATATCTTGAACGGGCCACGCCTAAATTCTTTTAAAGCACCTATACTATTACACATTTCACACTCAGTATTTCAGAGTTATTACAGAGGTGATTCATGTCCAAGCTGTAATAAAAGTACAATACGGTTTTGCAATTTCCATAGGTTAATAATAAAACAGTAAAAGGAATATACCTCAAAACCTTTCAAGTCTACCTTTAGCATAATATTATTTGAGTCATAATTTACCGTCGAAGCAAACACTTTGATTTATTTGTGAAACACTCTAGCAATAATTTTAGCATTAACGTTGTAGTTTTTTGAAGTTGTTATTAAAATAATTAATTACTTGAGGATATCGATACTACGTTGTTGTTTATTGGTGAAAGATATCACTTTGAGCAGCGAAATCCTTTAGGGATGGCTTTTATTTTAATTGAAAAAAAAAGGTTTAGTAGTAAGTGTAGTCTATTACTAAATTGTTAAACGATTCTTTGAAAATGATGCAGTTTATTAATATATCAACCAAATTTGAGTTTTGTTTGATAAATTAGTCACGATGGGCGCGTTAATGATCTAATGATATATAATAGCAAAAATAACGCCAATTATACGGATATGTGATCAGGAACACCATCAAACTGTTTTTTTATTTCTAGCTACAGACTTAGCTTTATAATTATAAGTACAAATTAAATAAACTTCACATGATGTACTTTATAAGCTTAAATAATATTGGAACTAAGAAGTTAGCACGCATAGCTATGTCTAATTCTACTTGAGTTATTGCAGTAAAACATGGAAGATTTCCGACCTCTGTCTTTGATATTTTCATGCAAGGTTTATTATAAATCGAATGCATGAGTCAATGTTCAAGTGCTATTAACAAATGTTTGTATTTTGTCATAATAAATTGAACAATTACTAAAATTGTCATTTCGTTGATCTTCGTTATGGGAACCTGGTTATGAAAACATATACAAATATATGTTTTTGCATTGTATTAATTATATAAGACTTTGTAGGTGAATTATTCAAGTCGATATTGAATTCAAAATATGATCAATATCAGGAATAGACTCTGACTTATTCGAAAGACGTTTGAAGCGTGTAATAATTCACATGAAAATTAGAAATGCAAACATCTCATGTAACATTTGAACTAACCCAGTTTGAAAATCAAGCGTGCGATGTATCACCATCCTAATTTAAACGCGTGAAAACTATGTCGCGAAGCTACACCGAAGTTATGTACTCGACACCAATTAACTGTGACACCTAGTGACACTAGTGAACCTTGACAAGGCCAGACAATGTACGTAAAAACAATGGAATGATTCGAGGAATTGAGTGCAACATGTGCGCTGTCCTATCTCGGGATATCTACAATGTGTGACAGGCCGGCTGTGTTGTGATCGTGTTTTCATATTTTTAGGCACATCTTTGTTTATTTTTTGTATTATTTAAATAGTGGAAAATTTTATTGATATATATTACGATCTTCGCAATACGAAATAAAAAAACAGAGCTTTCAAATACCTATGAAATGACTATGCTGAATAAAAATACAGTGTCTTTGTGTTAGTTGTTTTCTTTACCTTTGTCGGGTCTTATTTTTATATAAGCTTTACTTATAATTTATTGATAAATTACCTAAATTTCATATGATGTCACTAACAAGTCCATAAATTACTAATTGCTATTTAAGAGTTATATGCGTAAAGTCCTTAATTCTCCTTCCTTAAAAAGTGGCAATATACCAGACGCAATAATACGGAGTCGCGTGTTTTGGGGATTGCTATTAAGTGTCAGATTTTGGTTAATTTTTGAATTTTTGGGAAATAAACTTTAGATGTTGAATGTTGTGTGAATGACATTCACACGTGCGTTAAGAACCAATTTAGTAGAAATTAATAACTGAGTAGCTTACGGTTAAAACTAGGAGGTTAGAATCCGTCAAATTACGCGTCTAGTGATGGTGCATTTTTCCCATCATTAAGAAGAAAAAAGCCTGGGTGTTCACTTGTGAGCGCCCGCTAACAAAACCATTATGGTCTATTATGACCATCATCCATCAGACTGCCGCATCGATCCTACATTAACGCATGCTAATGCTTTTATAAACAGATATACAATTTATTTTGTCTCCACCTCGGCATCCGATTGATGAATAGTTTTCAAATTAGGCAGAAATATTTGTTTTATGAATAGGCGTGGTTTTGGATGTTGCTTCTAGAAAGAAGCTTAATCAACTTGCTCCATAAAAACCAAATATCATTAATATTCATTAATTAACATCTTCATCGAGGATGCATGGCATTGTTTTATTATAATAAAATTTACTTACTTTGACCAAGATGAACTCTCTTCATCCATGGGTATATTTGCGGTGGATTAGCCTGAGTATTTCCTGAAGATTTGGCGTTTTTAGTGTTGCTTGAACTCGAATTATTTGCTTCATTACTATCGTTGCTTGATGTGCTTGATGCCGGACTGGAGATGTTCTGATTTATGTTTGCCTTATGCTCCACTGGTGAGGCAATTGGCGTAGTCAGTCCGAGTTTAGTGCTAGTGCTTCCACTTGTATTTTGTCCAACACCAAAGCCAGGAGACGTCCGTCCTGGCCCTGACGATGTGGATAGATCCTGGGGTGATGCAACTCCCGTTGTAGATGTAGAGTCAGCAAATTTACAACTAGCATTGGCTGCTTGGTTAGAAGCTGATAATAAATTCGGTGATAATGCTCCCGGGCTCGGATTCGAATGTTGGTGCATATGGCTTGCCGTGCTACCCAGTCTCTGGGGGTGAAGTTGTGTGTAATCTATCATAGTTTGAGGTTGCATGTGCGCACCGCTCGCTGGGGTGGCGTATGGGTGTTGTGGGTAATGATGCCCAACTTGCGGCGGTGAATAACATGTATTCGGATATGCAGAAGCTGCTGCATTAGGGTTGTAGTAATCCGCTCCCGGTGTGGGCAGCCCCGGATGTCCAGATTGTTCCACCGGGGTCCCCGTGCGCCCCGGGACTTGATTCCCATAGCACGAGGCGAGCGAATTGACGAATTGGTAGGAACTCATTCCTGCGTTATAATTTAGGTCGTTCATCGATAACAGATTATTATTTCTTTCTCGTCTGAAGTTTACTCTTAGGTTGTCATGCTTTGAAGGCCCCTGAATAGTTCAGTTGGACATGTTAAGTGCTGAAACGTTCGCGGTCCAGTTCAATTGTCCTCTGAGAGTGGAGCTTGATTGATGGACCTGTGATAAAATGAAACACATTAGTTGGTCAAGTGCTACGCCTCGTTACTGGTGACGAATGGTTGTACAGATCATGTCAAATAATATTTTAATGGAATTCACTAGATGAACAAATCGGAGCATTTAAAGTTTTCAAACATATGACATTAATTATACGTTATATCTATTATTTGGTTTCTTACTTCGTTTAAGAATGATTCAAATGTCTTTTATATTTGAGTGTCATATACAAGTTAGTCATTAAAACAAAATTTGTTATAACAAACATTTAGTAATTTATGTCTATGAGACCTCTACGTATTATAACAACGAATAGAAAATTTCGTTACAATTTCCACAAAAGATCATTTGCCTAGCACGGGGGGTCTATTAAGAAACAATAAATTTACATGGGATATTCTAAGCGCGGTACACATGTTAAGTCAAGTGCGGAAAAAATCTTGTCCCCGCCACGTGGTAGGGCTATAAAAGTGTCTACCGAGGTTTATGCGAGCGCGGTAGAATGTGACTTCTGCCGATTTATGAACTTCGCCGGTGCATACATCTTTATGAGCAAATTAGTAGTCATTGTGTATTCGATTTATTTGTCGCGCAACGAATGACAAATGTTCCCACTTTTCTGTACATCGTGTAATTTTGTGCATTTGATGCGTATGCGGGATTTATTGGATGCGCGCGTCATGCGAGACCAATTCTTGAGACCATTTGTTAAGATTTTGTAATTTTGATACATTGCGATGTTTTATGGTAGTGTTTATTATTATTCGGTATTTCGTTCACGTTATAAATGCTGTAGTTCTTTTGTAAATATGTACTTATTTTTAAATGGTCTAATTTTAACTAATTATATATAATACAAAATGAATTATTTTCAATCGATATGTTCTCATTAATTTTAAAGCATTAATATTAAATTTAGATTAGTGGATACCTAGATATTTTTGCAAAATAATGTTTAAAATTACAAGACTTGGGTATGCTACTTGCATAGGTACTAGCTATGAAAGTTTTGCTCATCTGTAACGATCTTGCTATATATAAAAATAATTAATAGAAAGAACATTCAATAGTTACTAAAGTTTTCATTTATAACAACAATAAAATCTCTTATTTTAAACACAATTACAATAAACTTAAGTACCTACGTACCCTACCTATTTTTGAGTAATGATAAGTATGGTGCATATTAATATCTGTAATTCTTAGATTTTAAGTAGATATTAAAGTTATACAATGCATTAAATTTAATCACTACATAGTATAAAACAAGTCGCTGTCTCTGTCCCAATGTATGCTTAAATCTTTAAAAATACGGAATGGTTTTATTATGTAGATAGAGTGATTCAAGAGAGTTTATAAGTATAATACCGTCTATTAAACTACTCCGAATTAACGGGTGCGAAGCCGCGGGCAAAATCTAGTTTTCAATAAATTTCGTACGGTGCAGTTTTCTGTAATTTGTCATAAGTATTGAGCAAACAATTAATCATTGCATTATTGCTTTTATTTTCCAAATATCAAAGGTTAATCGTAAACTTGACTCTTAAATTTAACTGTTAGTAAACATAGTTACATATTTAATTTTTTTTTTTTATTAAGGTATGTAATTTAGTAAGTAAGTATTCTAAATGCTGGAAGGTACTAACTAATAAAAAAAGGACTGATAAATCATGGTGGTCATTTTCTATTTTAAACTATTTATTTGATATTAGCTTTCTGTCCGTGGCTTTGCCCGCGAATTCATATTATAGCAAATTCCTATGAGACAGATATTTTTTTACATTACATCTCTATAAAATATAGCTTATGTCACTCTATCCTTCTAACTATCTCCAGGTTCAAAAATCATATCATAAAATCGCTCCGTTGCGACTTCAGAGAAAGACAAAAAAAGAAACAAACAAACGTATTTTCACAATTATCATATTAGAAAGAATTAAGAAATATAGAGTTAATTAAAGATTTTTTTTCGAGTAAGTGTTAAACGTTTATTTTTTAAATCAGTACATTAGTTTCAAATTTCAATTCAAATGTTTATATATTTTGTTCAATTTGATTTCTTCTAGAAGTATTTTCGAATCTTCACAACATAGTTTTATTCTTTACCACCTACCTTATCAAATTAATTTATCCACCAATCGTTTGAATAAAATATACCATACTAGCTGCCGCTGGGTTTCACCCGCGGACGCGGATTTATATAGCTCACGTCTTATGATGTATAAGCTACATTATTGTACAGTTTTATTAAAACCCATTCAGCAGTTTTTACGCAAAAGAATAACAAACATCTATCCATACTACATAACTTTCGCGTTTTTATTATTAGTAGGATTAAATAGAAACTAAAATAACTTTTACCTTTATAACCTTTCAACATGAGAGACAAAAATTATATTTATTTTAAAATATCTTTTAGAATGTATTTACAAACCAAATACTATATGTATATATTTATTGTATGAAATGTTATGGACATGGAATATCATTGCGTTATTTACTACATGAATAATAATTATATCATTTCTATTTAATATAATAGTTTTAATTATGTTATTGGAGTTATTATAAATTGTAAATGCCTTGCTCAGAGCATCTGATGTTTGGGCAACATGTGCGTGGTTTATTTCAGTAAGATTTTTGTCACTCCCGTCCGGTCCATGTTAAATGGCCCGAGCGATTTCATTGCTTTACATTTTATTTTATTTTTTATTTCTAACGCATCCCGGCATCCTTTGAAATGCTCGTCCGAATCTTGTGAGTGTGGGATTATTTCAAATTATTAAATAATATATATAAAATATTTTCATGTTGTTCCAGGTTTGGTTAAGTTAACAACATATATTTTTTTTCTTTTTTAAAAGCTTCTCTGTTCTTCTCTGTAGAATTTAAATTCAATTCCAGTCCAGTAAGAGAGAAAAATTACATAATGAAAGTAAGAAATTTTTCCTATGTGCAGTTATTTGAAATACCACTCTACTATAATTTTATGTTTTAGTGCATATTCGATTTATATTAAGGGCTAACATTTATTTAAACAAATAGTTACGATAGTGATTTAGTAAAAATTATCTGTATGACTCCAGTGAGATTTTGATACAAATCATTCTTTGAAGTATAATTTCTGTATTTTGCCTTTTAATTCAGTGCAAGCGAGTAAAATTGCCTGACATTGTTAAGTAAGACAAAGATATTTTGTTCAAAGGCGATCATTATATTAAATAAAGTCGTATGCGTATGTATATGTTCAATTTGATAAAAAAGTAGAGTCGATTTGAAATATTAATAATTCGGTTCTATCGAACAGATCTCTATTTTATTATTAATCTGAATTTAATTGAACAAGAAATACGATATAACTACTTTAATACGTTTTTATTTTTTAAGCATAATTTTTTTTATATTTCTAGTAATCCCATTGTATTTTAATAATCATTTACTTATTTTAATTGTATATAAATGGATGTAATATTTCTAGGGGAAAGTTTAAAATGAGGTTGTCTTTGAATTTAATATCACGTAAGGAAAATCGCAAATACTCACTCCAATAAGTTTCAGAGTGCCGAAAGCTCAACTCGACAAACACAAAAGTGGAAAATTCACAAACATCCCACGAAATTCACTTCACAAAACAACTTTCGAACCAGTGTCCGAAACGATATTATCGTACTCGAATGTCGGTATCGCGGCGAAGTTGGTGCGGACTTCGCAGCGGAAAACGGCCCGTGTTTTCCCGGCGTTCGAGCGTCGAGTGCACTGCGCGTCTGACAGGAAGGTGAGCGGTTCGCTTGGCGGCTGGCGCGCGAGCGAGCGGCGGGCGGGGCGCGCGGGGCGGGCGGGGCGGGGCGCACCTGAGCCGCCGCCACGTGTTATCCGCTCCCGCTCCACGCTAAACGCTCGGCTCCAAGCTCGCGTAATTACGGGCCGTATTCAATGAACCGATTGATGATTATTGATTGTAAATTGTTACCTCTTCTGATTTCCCTTTATGCTAATCGATACGTTTCTAATGTCTGATATAATAAACCGTCTTTTCGAATCGGAATAGGCAATTTTTCGTTTATGCCAAATTGTTGCTTGGACTAATGATACACTATACTCGATGATGTTAAAGGTTTGTGAGCTCTCTAAATTAACGCCGTTTAGCATAAATTTCACAAGCACTTCTTAGGGATCGCACTGAAATTAAAGTAGATAATGACAATAGTGGTTCATTTATTCACTTCGATGACGATTAATGTACAAAACTTACATGCATTCAATTCACAATGTATATCAGCTATACTATAACTTCGACTATTCTGTCCATTTAATCACCGCAAAGCAATATTTACATGTATTTACATCAAACCAAATGCCCGTTTGTCAGACACGAAATGACAAACATCGCAAGCAATGTATTAAAATACAATCCCACTGCACTTAGTACCATTCAAAAAGAACGGACATACTCCATGTATCAGAGGTGACGTGACATGACGTCTCACTGAGGGATAAAAATTACTGAGTAGTACTCATAATAAACTGGAACATCTATTTTTATGCACCCTATGACAATGTGAAAAATCGCATAGAATACAGAAAGTTCTGATGACTCTACGTGCAGGTGATGTATTCCAGTGTTCCGGTCTTGATGTCCGTAATATATTTGTTGCGTACTCTATAATATATAATTATACACAATATTGTAACCGTCTTTGTAATGAGACCTCCCGTATGATGATTGAATATAGGTAATGTGAAGAAAACAAATAGGAAAGCTAGTTACATTAAAACAGCTCTATCTGTGATAAAGTAAGTCTATATATTTATTTATGTACAACGCTCATATTAGGTGCTCTATTTTGTTTGTTGTTAAATGGTTATTTCACAATTATTAATTACTAACAAAACATATATAGGGATGATGTTTGTAATAATATAAACTTTGATCACCTATGTGATAATTTGTATACTGGGGCTGTGGTACTGGGACTTAGCACTGAATATTGGTAAAGAATTTATAAGATATTGGAAAATGTTATAAAAAATGAAAACCTTTTTATCTGAATGTTTTATTTTTGCGCTATTTGCAGCGTATTTTATTTAAAACGTATAAGTAGGTACATAATTGGTTAAGGTTATATCTAGGTGTATTTAGAATGATCGAAAATTATGGTTTAAGGTGACTATATTCTAAATTAAATAGAGAAACACTGCTATGCTACTCACCCAAAAATAATAAAATAATCTGAAATAAGAGATGACTCAATTGGGTTTATATACAACTTATTGATTTATAGATAAAGAAACGTATTTTTAGTAATACTGGCATTTCTTCCCTGTTTATTCGAAATGTGGCCATTTAAATTTCGTAAATGTAACGGTTTTGGTAAAAACGTGTATGTAATAAGAGTATAAGTTTTTATACAACATTTAATATATTAATCCTAACTTAGTATATATAAATTTGCTGGATATGAATTCAGCTATTTATTATGCAGTTTTAGTGAATACATTTTCTTTTAATAATTTTATTTAAAATACAGAGATTAAGAATAACCGATTATAAGTTCAAAATTCTACCAAAATTGTTAACAGTGGGCTTGATTAAATCGAATAAATAAGAAATCTCTCTCCAAAGGACTCCTTTATATCCAATGAAAACATACCACACCTTATTGTATAGTCCCAATAGACTTTCTCCCGAGGGCTTTAAATTTATTACAACTTAATACGACCAGGCTCGCGACAATCCTTGCACATGCTAGCTTATTCCACGAGTCTTGTAATTTACGACATAGGGTGAATATAACTGTCCTTTACTTACCACTATAATTAGAAAGAGACAAATTTGTTGTTGATTTAAAAATCGTTTATTGGTATTTAATTATAACGAGGTTGAGGTTGTATTCTTTTTTTGAATTGGTTCGTAGGTCAGTTAAGATTTATAGCGGTGTATTATTTTCGTATTAGAATTTATCTGAAATATTTGATAGGGTTTGGGTGCTAGGTACATTATGGCTCTTATTAGAATAAAACATCTGTTGATTACTATCAATATGTTACTGCATACTATTTTTTATTTATCACGTGATACGTAATTATAAACAAAGTAGGTACCTCTGATACTTTTGACACTTTTAATCCTTATCAGAAGCATATTTTTATACCAGAATACTTAAGTAATTTATTAAATTAATGAAAGCAAATTTTAATGTCCCTACTAAATATATTCTTATTACTTTTGAATTGGCGTAGATAGCTTATTATATTTAAATGACAGGGGGTAAGCAGTAATATTGCATTAACGCAAAAAACAGCATCACTATCACTTTATCTCATAATACAAAACACTCCTGATTTCACATAATAATACATAATTACTTAATTCAACACTTAATTTGCAACTGAATAAAAAATTTGCATGTAACGGAAAATGCGTCAGTTGTCACTCTTGTACGGATGCATTTAGTATGGGTGTGAAAGAGATGGATAGTTGGTGATAGTGCCGTTGCAGTGGACGCATGCGTGTTGCAACAGCAATGGGCGCGGCCCCTTGCGCGGCTTCTTTGCCGTTCATTGGATGGTTCCACTCGGAAAAGAGGGGTGCGAATGTATTTGAAAGTTGATGTTTCAGTGTGGAAAACTTTTAAAATTATACAAATTTTCCTTTTCGTTTTCAGATCGTGATCGGATTTAATAATCGTAATATAATATGCTTTGAAGAAATAATCATATTATTTACTAATTTATTTCATACTAAAGCGGCATTTATCTATACCTGTAGGATTAATGCAGTGGAATTTAAATTCTTACAACTAAAATATGACCAAACTCATGCTGCTGGTAAAGTACACAATAAGCTATATTCAGATGTCAAACGTCGTACAATATTTTATGAAAGTAATTTATCTAATTCAATTTGCTTATTTCTTTTTACTTATAATTTTTATTAATAATTTATAAACTTTATTCTAATAATAATATTATTACATTAGGTACTTATAAGGATTAAAGTAAGTTCGAGTTCGAGTTCGAGTAAAGTAATCGATTGGAACAATCTTGTTCTAACTAAATTGAGCACACGTAAGATTTACAAATATTTTTATTAGAAATCATGCCAATAAGATCTTGTCCATACGTAAGAGGCGAGCTTTCTACGTCTAAGTAGTAGGTAGGTACCTATACTTAACGAAAACTGTAGAAATAAAAAAATATACTTGCTAATAAGAAATTGGTTAGGTAAAAGGTTCGACTAAGATGTGCTTTCATAAATACTTTTTGGTTTGTGGAAATTATGCATAGATACCCAGGGTTTCCGGGGAAGGAGGCGTGGATTATGTCGGATATCTACCGACTAAAACCCCACCGTGTCCCGTCGAGCCGCTTTAGTGGAGGCGCTACGGGAGTCGTTTGTTAGTCCTTGGCGAGCCCTCATAGATATTAGTAACTCGTTATTTTCTACCAATATGTAATTACGTTTTCTTAGTGCATATGATACTCCCTTATCACATTCCAAAATAAACTGACTAAAATATCATTATTAACGCTAATTTAATAACAGACTGCCTGTCCGTCTATGGCCTCTTCACGCCTAAGCCACTGAATTAATTTGAATGAAATTTGGCAAAAAGATAATTTGGGACCCGAGAAAGGACATAGTTACAGACAAGGGTTAATGCGGGCTTAACTCACAGATTGTCTATATTTTCCTTGACTACGCGGGCGATGCCGTGGTCGAAAAACTAGTAAAACTATAAACTATGTATAAATATGTATATATGTATACGATCAATTTAGCCTTTTCTATTATGAATGCTCTAAAAATTTTAAACAAACAATGTAACATTTCATTGTAATGTGAGTTTTATCAATTTAAATACGTGGATATTTTAAAATAAATCAGGAAGGCATTTATCTCCCACTAAGGTCAGACCTGCTATGATTCATTTTGCGAAGGAGAGGCCAGTCTTGTTACGTACATAATCCACCAAAATAAAAATAGATTAGGATTTTAATACAAATTTTCCTTATTTACTTAACCATAGTTTGGTTTTGCTTTCAGCTTTATGTATTTGATAAACACTGTAGCGTTGATAAATAATCTTCTTTATACCCCCTCAAAAAATAAAATTGGTGTAGGTTTTTCTACTTTTTATTTGTACCTACCTTTAGATAAAATTTTTAATTAGAAATCAGTATTGAATTAATATATCAATTAATATTATTTTTATATAGTAGCAATTCTTTTGTGTTGCTATAAGATTTACATTACATTATTCATTCTAGATCCAAATTCTAATAAAGTGTTTAGTGTTGTATTATCACATCTCATTATCGAGTGACATGTGATATTTTGTTTTAATGTAAATAGGTATTATAAGGACAAACAAATTTACAAGGTATTGCGGACAGTAACAATATCATCTACATTAGTTTTGAATGTAAGTACGACGTAATGCAATGTTGTTATAATTATATTACGCGATTATTTGTATTCGCTTTCCAATAAAATATTTGAAAATATTATCCCCCAATGTGGTAAGTAGAACTGTTGAAAATTTTAAGTATTTGAGACTAATTAGAAAACAGATTCTTTTTGGCTCGATCTGAATTAGAATTCATCTGAACGTGAATTACATTTCCAAGTGGAGTATAAGTCATAATCATCATCACCTTCAGCTTTTATGAGGGTTCAGGCCATAATCAATCACACTGGCGAAGTGTTGGTTAGCAGATGTCGTCGAAATTTTGAATCCTTGAAGATGCCGGTTTCCATACAATGGTTCACTTCCACCGTTTGAGCATGGTGTTGTGCATACTATGCAGATAAAAAAAAAACAATATTTCTGTCTTGCTCACCTGGTCTCGAATCCCGGACTTTTCCCCCTTCTCTTACAATTCCTCCACCACTGCTCCAGACAGCTTTGCTTGGATTATAAATTCCACTATACAACTATATATACATGTTATTTGTAACTTCTCAAAAAGGATTAAAATTGTTTTTTAACGAAAAATTTAAACCTCCATCAAATTGTCAAAAGTCTCATAATTTAAATGGGACCGCATGGGAGGTTGTGTATCGATTTTGATGAGCTTTCAAATCATCAAAATCGATACACCCAAAAGCTACGATGTAACTAAAAAATATATAAATGCAAGTGAATCGATAACCTCCTCATAAGTTTACTATAACGCGTACCTATTAACAGTAGGATTTCCATATGAATAGTTCCTATAGTGAACACTTATATATTAGTTGTGTCACTAAATATTCAGATCTTGAAAGAATGGTTGACCACAGGTCATTTTATTAGTTGCTCTGGTTTATATTTGCGATGTTCGTTTCTATTATCTATTTATTACTTTTTTACTTATTCTGGCACATAAAAAATGAATCACAATAATATTATAAATGTGAAAGTTTTTTTGTTTGGATGTTTCGCCGTCAATCACGCTGAAACTACTGAACGGATTTTGATGAAATTAGGTATACAGACAGGGTATGAGCTGACTTGGGTGATAGGATACTTTTTATCCCGATTAAATGCTCCCTTGGGTTAAAACAGGAATCTAGATATCCAAGCAGAACCGGCACGAGCGTCAAGAAATAAATAATTTTAACTGCTAGTTAGACTAAAATTGCGACTCTCTTCTCTATCGATGATCGTGACAATCTTCTAGAGGTCAATCAAAGCTTAGTGGCCATCAAAGGAGCTATTACTAGAGCTCGTTGATGATATCGATGTATAGAGAGAGCAGTAAAATTAATACAAAAAACAAAAAAAAAATCGTTATGGAAACTCCTTATTAATATTTATAATTGCGACACAATCTTCATAGGAATCTATATTATAATACAGAGACCATAGATATCGTAATGTTGTTCGTATCGTACGTTTTCAATGTTTGACTATTGACTTGAAAAGTTTGTTATGAAGTGGCGCCACTGTACAAATGCCTTTCTCCGTAAAAACTTGTAACCAGAGCGTGCTAAAACTAACATCACAATGTTCACTAGATGGCGCGCAGCTCAAACGTCCATATTCTTATATCGTTCTTCAATTATGCATTACTAGCTCCGCGCCGCGGTTTCACCCGCGTAAGTCCATATCCCGTAGGAATATCGGTATAAAAAGTTTCCTATATGTTATTCCATTTGTCCAGCTGTCTACGTACCAAATTTCTTTGCAATCGGTTCAGTAGATTTTGCGTTTGTTGTTTTTGCGTGAAAGAGCAACAAACACACACACATCTTTACAAACTTTCACATTTATAATATTAGATAGAATGAAGATATCGATTTGTAATATAGTAACTTTCGTGTACTCGATCTATGACCGACATTACAATTCAAACAAGTATTTTTGTGTACAGTTTTTTTAATTATAATATTATAGGTTTGGCCGTTATTGTATACTTACATAATTAATGATAATGATAAAGATAATGAAAAACAAAACAAAAAAAAAAGGTGTGTGTGCGATTCACACATGATAGAAGTGAAACTTCAGTAAATCGACAAAAGAATGAATAAAATAGTATGTATATTTATGTCTCATTCTTTGCCGGCTTCATTCTACACATTTTTGTATTTCTGTCTCTTACCTGTCGTTTTTCCGTTGCATCCGGTTTGAAATCACAACGATTCTAAAGAAGTTTCACTTCAAAAAACCAAATTATTGTATTAAAAAAACCCTTAAGTTATACCGGGTCCGGTATACGGTACAAAAAAATCATATTGACAGCAATATTGAGATTCACTTACTACCCTCTATTTCTAGAAAATACTCGTCGATTCTCGATTCTGCCTTTCAAAGTCCATAACATTTTGTGACCATCACATTGTGGCAATGCAGGTAAGCTTACATTGTTACTGTATATTTCACATATTGAAACCTAAATTGCGTAACAGAGGGAGTATTATTGTAGCTAAGAAAGTAAGCGACGTTTACAATCATTAGTCAAACTGTCGCCCCTTGTCAAATGTGAACTTGCCCTTTCGACACCTAACTCACTAAACGTTCACCTCGTGGCCTGTGAATGTACCTATAAATATTTGGTACATTTTAATTTGGTTAGCTGGTATATAAGCAAGATAGCTTTGTCGTTATTTTCCTTATTGAAAGATTTACCTGTACATCCTATAAGTGTATATACAGATATAACATTATATGTATGATTATTACTTCCATTTATCAATGTTTTTAATACTGTATTTCTTGATTTAGTATTACAATATAGTAGTATATATACTACTAATATTATAAATGCGAAAGTTTATAATTCCTTATGTGTGTGTGTTTGTTGCTCTTTCACGCAAAAACTACTGAACCGATTGCAATGAAATTTGGTACGTAGACAGCTTGACAACTGCTATAGGCAACTTTTTATCCCGATATTCCTACGGGTTACGGACTTACGCAGGTGAAACCGCGGGGCGCAGCTAGTATTCCTATAAAGCAAAAAAAAGTGTAAAGCATAGTTATTATTATTATTTATTTATATCCATACTTCTAACAAATGGTCGCTTATGTTGATTTAAAAATCTACCACGACCACTACATTGATACAGGGTGGTCTGGTTTGATTGCAGATGCCAAAGGAAATGATAATGAGCTTTACATAACTATAATCAGTGTCACTCCTCAGATAGTACGTCTTTACGTCTAATATCAGACGTACTTTAATAATATTATACGTAGATAATTGAAACTACATATACGGTAATAATTTTGAAAGTGTGACTTTTCTTAAAACATGGATTAGGATGTAAGAAATTTTACTTACTATGTCAACACACACTATATATGTTATTCACAATATAAATAATTTGTTAATCTGCACACACCAATATGTAATGGAGGTTTTTTATTTATTTATATTTTATATCGTTTACGTGCGTACACTTTGCAATATGAAATTTAGATCCTAAATTTATAAACGTGAAAGCTAATGTTAAATTAATAGATATTCGTAATTCTTTCACATAAGAACAATGATGGGATCTGTTTGCATTTACAAAGATAGATTATAGTCTTCAGAAAATAAGGAGACCATTATATTCAGAGTAAACATTGCAGAAAGATCGATATAAATACTGCTATGCGTATGCAAAACTGCTTGCTACTCATTTTTACTCGTTTCTTTGTTATCCGGCGTAATGTCTTTGTAAAAACATTTTATATTTTAAGGACTGAACACAATAAAACCACTTGCTAATTTGATTTATATGTTAATTTATTGCTCTGTGTAATTGTACAATATTAGATGATACTTACAATATTTACTAATCTAATTATAGTAATTATAATCTAAACATTGTACTACTATTACTAAGGAGTTGGGTTTCCTTTTTCAGAACACAATTTATCCGCTCGCATCTGCACCTGTTAAGAAAATTAAACAAAATCGTCATTTGTTGCCCATATATTGTTAGCACGTCGACATTCTTAGGCTCAAGATCGATTAAAAATATAAGTCAAACTTTATATTTTTATAATGTAGAAATCAAGCACGCTCTGGCACGAAACGGACCAGCTCGACCAGCACCGAGGATGTACCACACCCCCATAGAAGACCGGCGTGAAATACTAGCATGCTGTGTTTCGTAGGGTGAGTGGGGGAGCCGGAGGCTGTACCTACGCACCTGTACCTTCATTACAGATAATTCTCTTAAGAATAGAATTAGAAGACTACTACATTTATTCGTTTTCCATTATCTGTTTTATCGTATAAAGTTCTTACTTCACTCAGAATTTCAGTTAATGTTGATAAATCTCATATACAATCTATAATATTACAGGTACTAAGGACTATATTTAAAGTTGCGGAGCAGAAATAATTATAGAAAGAGCTGGGATACCGAAGGCTGCGGTGCGTCGCTCAAACAACGCTAACTTACATTTAGCTGTCAGTCAAAAACAATTTGGAATTTGGTGAGGGTCGGAGGATATGGAGTAAAGCTAGAATTATATAGAGCTGCTGTTTCGAAAATTGTTGGTTTGGAAATAATAATATTGAAAAAGAAATAATGACGCATAAAACACGAGAAAGTGATACATAGATCATTATTACGATAATCACGCTCCAATTTAACTGGTATTTTATACATACAAATGATAGTATTATAAAATAATTTTAAAATTAATGATGTTCATAAATGTTCCATAAAGTCCGTTATTTTTTACTCATTTTATACCAAATAGCACACGTAAAATAATTAACAGCTCCATAGAATTCCCGGTCGGTCGATCGCGTTTCAGCATCGGCCCCGTTACAACGCCATCTATCATTTCCTCCATCTTCTCGCCGGGTTAAACACGTAAGTGACATTGACGCCAACGCCAAACAAACTTGACCCCCGCCATATCCACCACTAAAAGAAATATCCAACCAAAATAGCTTATTACTTAATAAAGCCGGGGCTCGAATTATATTGGTACTTTTAGGTCAGTTCAGATTTTCTTCTACGTCATGTATGGTTATGCCCAGGTAAGTGACACGTGTTTTGATTTTTACTGCCCAAGACGGGTCTGGAATTAACGGAATTTTGTATTTTTCTCGTCTTATAAGACAAACTTAATGAAGCAACTAATATATTATGCTTTATTATAAAGGGGAATATAATGTTTCTTTCTTTATTCGATTCTTAGACCTGCCCGATTTGCACATAACGTTCCATGGAAATTGGTCTAGTCGTTTCGGGAGACTATAGTAACAAACATTGTGACAGCACTTTACTTATATTGAGATGTAAAATTACTTTAATATACGATGATATAAATAATACCTATTCTCGTAAACGTATGTTATAGGATTCATGCCCAAAGGGGAGCCTATTACTAAGACTTCGCCGTCCGTCTGTTTGTCAGTCTATCACTCACCAAGTCGCATCTTATGAACTATGATAGATAAATTTGATAATAGATAAATTTGAGTAGATAAATTTGAGCTTTTTTTAATTCTTTTGACTGTCCTAGAAGTTGCTCGAAAAAAATAAATAAAACAAAATAAAAGTACATAATTAGATAGTTACAATTTTCAGAGATGACGTATTTCTGTTGCCGTTAAAATAACAAATAATAAAAAATTAGGCTAAGCAACGGTCATAAATTTGATGGGGCTCTTAAGTTTATTTGTACGGAATCCTTAGTGTCGCGAGTGCTACTCGCGTTCACCGATTTTTATGATGTGTGCCGGGAAGTGCATTTGCGATATAAAAGGTTGGTCTAATTTGGACTATGAGCGGTATAAGCATATTATATTAAATCGATTCAATTGTAACAAATAATTATAATTATAATAGTAATATTTACCTATTTACCTATATTTACCTATACTAATAATTATTAGTATAGGTAAATGTAATATTACAACAGTTAGGCATTTTGCAAGTAATTTAACTTATTTACTACAGATAACAACTAATTACCAGATTACTATAAGTTAAATAATACAAATATTTCGATGAACACCACCCTCATCTCAGTACAGCATTGATCAGCTCTGCTTTCGAACGATGGCAGCCGAGCGTTCTTGATAAATGACCCGGGACAATGCGCCCTGCAGATTCTTTTGTCGATCCCCGCTTTTTGTATGGACACTGATGTTTCTGTAAACGTGACGTGTCCGCGGGATCGGACAACGGACCTTCGCTACAATTATGTAACACTGAACCTTAAAACGGCTGCTTCCCGAATAACAAAACATCACCTATTTCTACCTACCAATACATGCAACACAGACTCATAAAGATACAATTTCATCAAACTTTTGCCAATCTTTAGTCATGTGAATTATACTGAACTAGCTGCGCCCC
>NC_052104.1:6234795-6253504 GCF_012273895.1 Zerene cesonia | reverse complement strand
AGACTCATAAAGATACAATTTCATCAAACTTTTGCCAATCTTTAGTCATGTGAATTATACTGAACTAGCTGCGCCCCGCGGTTTCACGCGCGTAAGTCCGTATCCCGTAGGAATAACGGGATACGGACTTACGCGCGTGAAACTGAGAAAAAAGTAGTCTATATGTTATTACAGTTGTCCAGCTGTCTACGTACCAAATTTCATTGAAATCGATTCAGTAGTTTTTGCGTGAAAGAGCAACAAACACACACACATCGTTACAAACTTTCGCATTTATAATATTAGTAGGATAGGGTGTTGTGCTGTTGTGCACCCAGCATCCGCACTTAATTGCACAGTTCTTTAATTATATATTAATACATTACGATACGTTTGAACGTTTATCAATAAGCTCTTACGTATTCATACATCAAATAAAACGAGAGATAATTTCATATAATTAAAACATTCTCAACCGTTCGGATTCCACCTTATCATAATGAGAGTAGAATTTATGGGTACGATAAGTCATCTCTTTGATCGGACATAACATCAAAGTATGGCATCTGTTGCATCTTGCATGTGGTAACGACGCGGCCGATTACAATATTTTTAAATTACATTCTTTCATAATATGTCTAAATATAAACAACCAAATGCAACCTAGTTGTCGTATGAAATTTAATAGCACTAAATACCTAAAATTTTACGGCTCTTATGGCTTCTAATAATAATTAAATAATACTCAATTTCGTTTTTTTCTTTACGCAGCTTAGTATTGAAGAGCAGATGCATTGTAGAACACGGTAAGAATATAATTTTATTAAAGCAGTTACAATTTGATCATTCAGGTATTCTTTAACGATGTCATATCAACATTTATTGTACCTTGTAGTTTCATCCAAGGAACATTAAATAGAATTAGTAGGCAATAAAATATTATATGGACATTGTCAGTGGCAATGATTCATTCGAAAAAAATCCTCATGCATATACCTTTTTAATAAGTACTGAATGCTATATTCAAATGTCGATTAAAAGATTCTTTGGATACAAATTTAATAAAGGTGCCCTCGGCGTTAGGATTAATTAGAGCTGCCATTCAAACGAGTTGAATTCAAAGTATTGTGTTCGGAAAAAAATAATTTTGTTTTAATTATTTCAAACTACATAACTTCTTATACGTTACTGCATTATAGATAAGAATCGTAGTATCGTTATACTTTATTACTCAACTGCGGCAATGCTGATGATGCTTTTAAAATTGCAAATATTTTTATCTTTGTTTTGTAGAGAGAGAAATAAACTTATCAAAAGAATCTTTAGCTTTGTAATTTTTTTTCATATTTTATCATACATTATTATACATACAAATATTTTAATAACAAAAATCCAATAAATAGAATCACTAGTAATGGTTTGACTGAGATCTAAAAATCTAACATTAATGCAGATCAATTCTAGGTTATTCTAGATATTATAGGCATTCTAATGTTAAATCGTAAGACTGTACAACGAATTAAAAAAATCTGATATTTACTCATTCAATTCAAAAATAAAAGATAAATATTGCAACGCATATATGACGTTGCAGTTCATTGCATTAATACTCTTAAACTCCATACTCGGACCAATAGAAACAATCTGTTTATTTATGATGTATTTTTACTTCTCTTACATGCTATACCTGCGCCTAAAAAACATATGTAAGTTATGCAAATATTATAAATAAATGCAACTTTTTGTACCCACCACGTTTTATATACGTCTTAATTTTTTTACCATATATATACACATGGGAACAAGGTTGGTACCATTTTCCACCATTCCTACAATTTTGTTAATCTATTTTGTATATCTAATCATTGAGCGTATCTCAGAACTTCAAAATTGAAGTAATAAAAAAGATACTACATTGAATACATAACATATGAAAAGATTTACAAAATTAGAATTAAACAAATAATAATTAATACAGAAACTTTCAAATATGAACTCGCCAAAATGGTTTAAACTATGAACAAACAAAGTAACGGTATTATTTGAAACACTAAGATAACCTGTCTGGTTAGGCTAATAAAAACAACGTATATAAAAACACTTAATGTTTAAACGTACATAATTTAATAAAGTATCGAATTACTTAAAAATTTAAACGTGAAAACAAATAAAAAAAAACACAAATATATGTACTTACAACGTATACTCGTTATGTTTAAATCGTAATCACTGTCTAGTAAATATACGTAATATATTTTTATTCTAAATATTTAGCAGCGTCTGTTTCCTAAGTTCTATTTGTTTTTCTTTTATTTTTAAAATAAATAAAACACAGCCTAAACAGAAGCAGCCATCTTTCTAAAATGTCGGAAGCACATGCGCATTTCAACTCTCCCCAGTATTTGGGGATGGCGTATCTCTGTCCCATGTTAACTTTAGCAAAGGTAATTTGTCTGTCCCTTTCAGCGACGTCTATTGTTATTTGGCATCATTGCCAAGGGTGGTCTACCAAGGGCCTGGCTTAGCGTAGTGAAGTTAGTAGCAAAACTCTTTGAAGGACAAAATATAATGGTATTGTTATTATTAAATGTTGTATAATGTTAAAAATTCATGAATGTTACATTAACGTTATCTTCTACCAAAATTTACGATATTTGAATGATAAAAAATGTGTAACACTACAGTTAAACAAAATGATGCACTATCTGATAGGCGACTTACATTATCATATGTGGTCTCTTTCACAATGAATGCAGTAGTTGATACACTATTCGCAAAAACCTCACTTTGTTACTAAAGCTAACCAATTGAAACATAACGAATTACGCTTACTAATTAACATAACACTTTAATAATATTTCCGGAATATTTAACTATCCTTTTAACTTCTATGAAAATAATATTGCAGGTAAAATTTACGAAGCAGTCAAATAATACAATTAAAAATGCTATGAATGCTATGCACACATTGTCTGTACGATATTATAAATAACATGATAGATATCTAGCTAGCTATGTTTTTCATTGTGTGTGTATACTTGTACAATTTTTTTTTTAACCTACCAGAGTTAATAACATTGTGTACTATACACAATGTTATTAACTCTGGTAGCACAAAACCATTAAAAGGATTACGAAGCAAAATCCCACTTCCAGTGATGACGGGCAAAGCCGATAAGTAGTCAAAACACGTCAAAATTATTGAAAACATTTGCACATTTACCGACAGTCCCCAGAGAGTACTTTGGTCCCAGTATTTAAAGTTAAGCCCCTTGAATGTATGCGGCGTGAAAGGGTTTAAATATTTACAGTTAAGGCAATTAGAACATTGTTTAGAGATCTTCTGAATCAACGCTTTTGAGAAACATTTTGTATAATTTGAAGAACTGTTTTTGTAAAATTATATTACGTTCTTCAAGTTTTTGATAAATTCTAAAATAATAGATTTTATCTTCTTTTTATCCCGTAGTATTATTAGGTTTAAATGGATCGGTGATATGGGTGAATATAATAATGATAATATAATAATATAATTATGATGACATGGATTGGAAATAATAAAATTGTTAGAATCACAACTCCTCTTTTATTGTAGCGACCATGATAATTGACTAGAGAAGTATACACATAATTAGTTATATATAATCAGCCTTAATTATTGTACATTGTTAGTTAAATATCTAAAACTATAGGAACTATGTGTTTGTCATAATTGTAGTAAATTTAATTATATTATTTACACTTAATAACTATAATCTAGTTACATGTATATAATTTGTTACATGTTATAATCAAAATAATTGTCTATATAATATTAGTATATTATAAAGAAGAAGAGTTTTTTGGACGCACTAATCTCAGGAACTACTGGTCCGATTTGAAAAATTCTTTCACTGTTTGATAGCTCATTTATTGAGGAAGGCTATAGGCTTTATAATTCTATGGATATAATAAGACCACGGGCGAAGCCGGGGCGGACCGCTACTACAATATAAAATTAACGATGCATTTGGTATATATTACAATCTTAGCCACATTTTTATTATTATGTAAAAATAACGTAATAACTTGTAAGTATTAATGTTACAGTTTATGTGGTTTTGCTCTTCTTATATTTTTTCATTGTAAAAAAAGTGTTTTGTACAAAGTTCACTCTAGATTGTAAAAGGTACTAAATGACAACAATTTCCTTTGAACTACTAAAAATAATTGAATATAGAATGTCAAAAAAACGCAATGTTAGTAAGTACTGATTAAAAATTTCAACTACTACGTAAATTGTTATAAAACAAAATTACCCCTATTTTAGAAGGTATGTATGTAACTATAGTTATTTACAACCATAAAAGTACACTTAGATATGTATAAAATATGTTGGATCTGTACAATATACTATATTTATTTTCAAATGACTCTATGATTAAATATACTCTACTTATAATATGGACTATGCGTATGCGTCACATTTTAGGACCTCCGTACGGAGGCATTAAACTGTTTGGGGGTAAATTACCTACTGGGTGATTTAACGGGGACGCATGACCATGACCCATGTGATTGTAATTCGGAAATTCTGGATGACTTGGCATTTGCCTATTATCCATAAATTCAGGCATATTAACTAACTTGGTTGCACCGACGTCATCTAAACCGTATGGATCGGGTGAATTTGTTAACTTCCCATCTTTCTTGGCTTTCATCCTACGATTTTGGAACCATATTTTGATTTGACGCTCCGTGAGCCCTAATGCGTGGGATACTTCTATTCTTCGTCGCCTCGAAAGGTACTTGTTAAAATGGAATTCTTTTTCTAGTTCGAGTGTCTGAAATCTTGTGTATGTCTGCCTTGTTCTTTTCGATCCCTCCTTCTTGTCGTCACCTGAAATACAATAATTAATTATGTAAGTAATCTGTTATAATAATTTAAAGGTTTATAGAAAATACGATATACAATTAAATATGTTTATAAATGTATACAATATATGGTGCAATACGTACTGCCAATACTCTTCATCCATGGATAATATCCTTGCGCTTCGGGTGCAGTCGCCATCTTGTTGTCTGCATAATCCTCATTGTCTCCGCCTGCTTCGACCCTCGTCACGTTCTGACAGTTCTCTATGGTACTTGCCGATGTCTTTCCGCCTTCGCAGTCTACAGTCGGCCTTCCCACTTCTTTGCTCCTGATTTTAGAATCATCGACACTGTTTTTGTATTCACCATGAAATTGCGGCAAATTGCGGTCCGTTTCAATTTTCACATCATTATTTTTTTCCCACTTCTCTAAATCAGTTGCATGATACATCATTTTTTGTATTGTTTCTTGAGTATACGTGTCGTTGAATTTATTGAAATATGGGTGCGATTTTGTTGCATTCGGGTTAGTTAGGAGCGCTCTTAGGTTTGGGGAATCGTCATCTTCCGAAGATTTGATAGCACTCGAAGCACTGCGCGGTGATCCATAGCTTGTATCAGGTATACTGCATTGACTAGGAGAATTAACCGGTCTTATACTATCTCCTCGTGCTTCCAAATATGCATTATTTGTCAAATTGCCATTACTATGTTGATATTCGTAGTTTTCGTACTGTTGAGAATAGTAACTCATTTCCCTCCACTTATTTATCATTTCCATATTCGCGTGACTATCTCGATTCGTGTAGTTCATTGAATAATTTTGCCAATTAATAGGTTCAGACTTTACAATACAGTTCTGGTTGTTGGCTTCGTATAACTTATTACTTGCATTTTGTGCACTATACTCACTGTTTTGATGAAAATTATGTGGATAGTTATAGAAGTTAGGTGCAACTGGATACTGGTGGCCATACCCGTATGAATGTTTAGCACTTTGAGAGTTCACTTCACCCGCACTGTTCCACATATCATTTGCACGATTAGTTGTTGCTGCTGATGACATTTTAGCACTACGAAAATATTTAAGTCATTAACACTTAATAATTTCACTTTGGCAACTGGACTGTGTAGGTGCACTGCCTTCTAGGTTGTCTGCGAAACGAATGCAGCAAAAGTGCGACCCTAACAACTGTAATACTTTTATGTGACCTAAAAAAAGTTTGGGGTACTACAACAATAGCGTCACCATTGTCCCTCTGCAAAGTTGTAAAACCAGATTGTGCGTCCCTTTCATTTCTTATCTAATACGCGTTGTGCATTGAGCAAGAGGGAGATGGCAATATGAAGAATATTAGGGGAATACATTTCGCAAATTTCTATAAATGTTTATAAAGCCAATATTTCCAATACTTTATGCTTGTGTGCGTGTATTGACACAGGGAAATCATTGATTGCGATTTGTTAGTATGCGTGTGAGAGGGTGTATAGATTGATTTTATTCTATTATTGGTTTAGTGTAAAGCCGCGTATGTGTGTCACTGTGCTGCTGTGACGATTGCATTATACAGGGTGTTTGATCTATGACTTTATATCAATGTTTAATAAAAGATTAATAAAATAAAAGCATCTTGACCATATAAAATATTGTTTGTGTGAAAGGAAATCAATGTGGAAAATTTATTATATATCTCGTTTATATAAATGAGACCCGGTGATATATATAACGCCATCACTTCACAGCTTTTTTTTTGTAAATACCAGAGTACTAATACGTGTTAAACGAAATTTAAAATATCCTAACCTACTTATATTATAAATGTGAAAGTTTGTGAGGATGGATGTATGTATATGTGTAGATTTGTTACGCTTTCACGCAAAAACTAACCGATTGCAATGAATTTGGTACGTTGATAGCTGGACAGCTGGATTAACAGAAAGGCAACTTTTTATCTCGATATGTATACGGAATTACGCGGGTGTAACCGCGTATTCCATAAATGGCCAGCAAATTACTTATTGCATCTTACAGCTTATTTAGTTTGGTCATTGTTTACTAATTTATAATAATATTGTTTAAAAAATATGTAAGCAAAAAAAAGCCATCTTAGCGATAATGCCGCCTATTTTGAATTGATGCAAATAAAGAGTTATCTATCTATATATCTAACCAAAAAAGCTGCAACACTCTGTTAAATTAATAAATGAAAATCCCTACTATTTTATAAAGAAAGTAGCTCTGTCTGTCTTTCTATCAGTCTGCCTGCCTGTCTGACTCTTCTTCACGTCTAAACCACTGAACCGATTTGGATGAAGTTTGGTATAAAATAGTTGTCATTTATACTACGTGTGTTGAAGTTACGAACGAAAAGCTAGTAATTTGATAAAATGAAATACTGTGTCAATAAGGGTAGAGTTTCATATTTTTATGCATATCTGTTATTTCAATTACGTAGTAGGTAATATTTTCATAAATCTTCTCTACTGTTTATTTTAACACATACTCAATTCGGCCCATACTTATTACTTCACACATAGACTTATTCATTTTGGAACACTCTGTATACCTCAGCACATAACTCATGTCCAACAGTTCAATCGGGGGCCGCGACAATAGCGCAGTATGCGCTGCGCGTGCGATGCAGACTGCATCCAGAATGTAATTAATTATCGCCTTTAATAAATATGTCTTGTGTAGCTTTACTTATTTTACCAAATACAAGCGATTTATTTTGTATGTGGTTCGCTTCTAATAAATTATTTTAAAAACATAGATATAACGAAGTTAAAATGAATGATTCTGAATAAAATAAATAAATAAAAACTTCCGTACATCATTATAAACACAATGTTACACGAAGATTTTAGAACCATAACAATCCGAATTCTTTTTTTGTCTTGTTTTATAATCACGAATATCTTCATATTCTTAAACAACGTTGCTTCATGGTTGTATTATTTTAAACTCAAAATTTTATTAATGCGAGGTACATACTGGCGTTCCCATTAAGTACTATTTGTACCTGTTCCTTTTTATTGGTATAATAATATTTATTTTTAACTAATTGAAAATGAATAATTTCATACTCTTAATTTACTGCATCATATCTTTACTAGGAATCAAATCATCAATCGATGAAAATTATTAACATTCTAATTTAAGGGGATCATATGAACTAGAATGACGCACGCACACATTTATACAGTAACGAATCAACGATCTCGAACGGTTCTGTCGATACACATAGATGCTCGCACACATACGTTCAAATTATCGCTCAGAAATAAGCCCGATATTTACCGAAAATTCATCTTTCTTCTCAATTCTACTATAAAAATTAATCACTATTAATATACTATGTTGCTTGAAGAATAATTTGGCAAAAAATTTCGTATCATTGTGTGTTTATCAGACTCTAAAATTAGCATACACCCTGAAGCATATTATACCTTTTTTCAGCTATTTTTTATATAAGTGGAAGAAGAACACTTTAAGAAATTATAAAATACATTTTTGGTCATGTTCCCAGTATTTTTTATTTATACTATTAAACTTTTATTTTTAAACGCCTTTATGTTTTTAAGAAAATCTATGTATAAACAAAATCTTATTTTTACTTCAAATTAACCTATTCATACGACAAATTTTAGTTTTCTTTCTTCAAATTGCGAAGGTAGTTGTAAAAACATGTGTATATAAAGTTTAATTGTAACTTTATCTATTTTAAACATATTTTTATCGATACTGAAAAATATACACACGTATACAGCCATATGCCTATATAAAATTTCATTATTTGAACTCTTCGTATGAACAAAATTCGCCTTCTCATACTACGTGTGCACAATTGAACGTCCAATACCGCGACATATGCATTCTTAGTTACACCTCCCGTCACATCTGTTGTACGCACACCCACCGACACCCATTGTGTACGTACATAAATCACGTACATACTTTGAATTTACTAATGATATATTCATTAATGCTATAAATGCTAGTGGTCTAATTGTGACGTTTATTTTTGTTTAAATGTTCGTATGAATTAATGATTGGATCAATTTTGTGATATTGGATGTAACTTGGTCAAATTTAGGGTAGCAATAATGTAATATCATTATATTTTGATAAAAATTCACATTCACAAAATTGTATAGCTATGAAGTAAATGAAATTAAAACTTGCAAAAACTACATAAAGGCTTTATGACCAAGATATACCAATGTTAATTATATAAAATACCATCTGCGCCTCGCGATTTTACCTGCGTAAGCCCATATCCCGTAGTAACATCAGGATAAAAAGTTGCCTATGTGTTATTCCTGTGTCCAGCTATCTTCATTCCAAATTTCATTGCGATTGGTTTAATAGTTTTTACGTAAAAGAGTAACGAATATACACATTCACAAACATCCATCCACAAAAAATTCACATTTATAATATTAGGAGGATATTCTATTATTTGTCAAACAACGATTACTTTAGAACGTTAAGACGTTTCATTAGAACATATCAGATCATTAATAACAGTAATATAATAATAATAAATGAAATTACACAAAACTATTAATCCTACTAACCCTATCTTAAAATAAAACATTCAATATTTAACCTCTAATCGATTAATAAATAATAAATGTTATGAACCAAACAAAAATAAAATCATATTGTTGAATTAAACAAATTGAAATGGCTGTTCAAGTTGATATGGTTCTAAAATGACCAAAACGCGTGCAAAGCTTTTATTTCAATTTCACACCAGATTTCTGAATCAATTCTATAGAAAATATTAATAGATCAAAAAAGATTATAACAGATACAAATTTTCAATCAATTTTAATCTTTATTGCAAAAGTGGATGTGTTATAATCCCGTGTATTAAGCCGTTAATAGTATATTCGTTCGGAAGCTTACAGCATTTCAAAAATGAATTTGTTAGCTCTTATGCAATAGAAAATAAAACTGCTTTTGGTGGCTTCTACCTTCGTGCTATGGCACTGACAATATGCAACCATTAATCTTGCGAAATCAATCGATGGCTTTTTCAGAATATTGTATTCGGTTTTGCCACGAACCTTTCCCGATATTTACTTTAGATTTTTTCTCAATCTAGTATTTGCTTAAAAAAATTGACATCTGTCGCGGTATTTTTGAGCACAAAGAGCACGGTTCTGGGGATTTTGTAATAATACCAAGTGAAATATGTACCTAGTTTTTTAAGTAGCATATTTTTATTACACTTCAAATATTCCGATAGTTGAAAACAGAAGGCGGCGCGTTTAACTATCCAAACAGTGTTATCAGTTTTTATTGCTGTTATAAAACAAAAGCCTTTCTAGCTAAAGCTGAGATAACCTATTGATAATTTGCCGCCAACCAATTTTTTACCTGCGCGTGTTTGCAAATTTTATGTGAGTATTATTGCACTGAATACCTATACCGAATTGTTAATAAGATTTAGTAATATATTAACTTGTACGTAATAATATTAAATAATATATAATAATTTTGTATTATGCACTTTGATTAAAAGCAGGATATTATGTTTTTTATGAAATGCCGCTTTTCTCTTTTTAGAGTAATTATTTAAAATTTTATCAATCGTTCACTAAATAACTCGACATCTTGAAATGGTTTTTGGTTAAGAATATTTTTTAAGATGTATACAGCATTTTAAAAACCTTTTAGTGGCAAAGTTATAGCTAGTTATTAAGTTTGTTTATTTGTTTGCTTTAATATAGAATCATAAACATGGAGCACGGCAGGGATATACAAACTTCTGAATTCGCATCGCAAGTCATCGTTTCGCATTCGTTCGAATTCACAATGTCCAAAAGGCGATTAATTTTAATCGTATCGATAATTGTAATCGGAATAAAAACTATCCTTTCACCCAAGTCAACTCACACCCTGTATGTATACCAAATTTCGTTGTTTAAGCGTGATTGACGGACAAACATCCAAACAAACAAACTTTAACATTTATAATATTAATGATTTAATTACGACAGACATTGGAAGAAAACTGTCTAGAGTCTAGACCTTGCTATTAGTTTTATTTGTTGTAGTGAATAAAGAATCATAAAAGACTTTTTTAAAGTTCTGTGTCCACCGACGCGTGTCTATTTTTAAATACCATGCAAAGAAGTCAATCAACAATTATTGCTCCTATTATTATTCACAAAGAACGTAGAAACTAAAAAAGCCAGTCTTATCTTTTTCTGTAAACAGAGATGTTTCGCTTCTTAAAACACCGCCATTGTTTATTTTCTGTATGTCCCATTGTATAAAACAGTGTTGATTTTTTAAGCTTTTAAGTAATAATTTGAGGACAATAATATTCCCTGTTGTTTGCTAAAATGACAATTGCAAATAAGATTTCGGCAAAGGCAAAGAGACTTCACTTTGATGCCATTATTTTTGCAATGATCCGTTACTTGTTTTTTACAATTTACTGTTTCCCGTTTTGCTACAAATATCGCATACTAGCTGCACCTCGCGGTTTCACCCGCGAAAGCTGCCTATGTACCAACGCCCAGCTGTCTACGTACCAAATTTCATTGCAATGGGTTCAGTAGTTTTTGCGTGAAAGAACAACAAACACACGCACATCCTTACAAACTTTCACATTTATAATATTAATATTAAATATGATATGATTATTGTTGTAAAGAAAATAACGTTAGAATTTCGATCGATATTTTTAATATTATTAGGTGACCTGCCCATGACAGTACATTATATACCTAATTTTTTTTGGAAATTTTCGGTCGATTAGGAATATTGTGGAAAGAAAGAAAATATAATGAGATAATCTGAGCCAGGGAAATAATGCTAAAAGAAATGCTAAAAACTACTATGAAATGTTTGGGAACGAGTTTGAAAATAGTACTTTTTGTACAAGAAATTACTTATCATAATTTTGTAACATGTACCGATATGGTCGACAATGTTCCATACAAATTTACACGGTTGAAATTCGTTCAGTTAATAAAATATTGTACTCAAAACAATGCCTATAATAGTAAGAGAAAGTTGTAGCAAATTTCGTTTTTAATTGTGATAAGAACCGTAAACAATTTTCGTTTATAGTAGCTTGGTAGTGAGAAAATTACCAGATATTAGGTAAGTTGATATAACAAAAATGCCATTATAATGTTAGAACCGAATTCATAAGAATACACATTATGTAATAAATATTGTAGACAATCACTTGTCTCTGGCGAATAAACTCTTTGCTACTTATTAGTTTCATAGTAGGCAAATTATATTATAATAATACTAGCTGACCCGGCAAACGCTGTTCTGCCTTACTCTTATCATTTAGGTCTATAAAAAATAGACGTTGGCCGATTCTCGCCCCTACACGACATAAAATTTCGGAGGAGTATGGTAACTTACACCTTTATACGAGAATCAAATAAATACAGAGATAAGAAATTATATTTAAAGCGCTACTCCGACTTACTGGATATAATTACAACTAAGCTAAGCCCGCATTCGCTTCTGTATAATAGTTCAATTATAATTTAATGTCAGTGTTTTGTCATCAATTATAATTATTATTTTACATACATTGGTATTTAAAATATGAACCCAGCGTCTGACGTCCTTACCTACTAATTATTACCTACAAGCAGTTAACGTAAGACACTTATAATCGATACTCAACTGCACCATATGAATAAAAAAATATGAATATTGTGTATAAATACTTTAAACGAATACAAATATTTAAATCTATGTTACACGTGTGATTATTTTAAAGTAGCCCCGTGATTTAGCCCATCGTTGTGATTGTATGAAGAACTAGCTGGGCCCCGTGGTTTCACCCGCGTATGTCCGTATCCCGTAGGAATATCGGGATAACAAATTGCCTATATGTTATTCCAGTTGTCCAGCTGTCTACGTACTAAATTTCATTGCAATCGGTTCAGTAGTTTTTGCGTGAAAGAGCAGCAAACACACACACTTCCTTACAAACTTTCGCATTTATAATATTAGTAGGATAGTAGGATTAAATGCTATATGTACGAAGCTATATGTATTTTTCTCTTAGAACGTGTCCATCCCACTCAGAAAGGTCTAATAAAGCTCGATTTTGGTAAACACCGCCGGTCAACTGTGCACATAATCTCACGCTGCCGCATTATAATGTTTTAATAAAGACACGCGCACACTGAAATAATAAATCGTTGAGTCTATTGGATATATAATTTGGATCGAAGCCGATAATATGATACGTTATTTAATTATTGTTGAAAGTATTCATTTGAAATAAAAAACCCGAATGTGTGTACCCGAATGTAGGTACAATACTGTAATAATTATAATTAAGAAGTTTGAGGAGAATAAAATCGATCAACAACATAAACAATTGGCCAATTGCATGTTGTAAATGTTGGCGTGGCGTTTTGAAATCAGTTAATCGACGACCAGATTTCCACATATGCTTTATTTCGTACTTGAATTTAAAATAATAAACTCTAGCAACGAATAGGTAGATCATCCGTGGTGCACCGATTTATAAGTATTTATTCATCATCTTTTGTTTAACACAAATACTCAAAACTAAACCGCATTTTTCTGACTTCAAAATTTGCAAGAAAATCTATATGATATATATTTTTTGTTACAATTTGAATCCCCTGTAAAAATTTATTTTTATTTTTACGCATTATTACAACCTAGACAGTGCGTGAGCATTCTCATTTTACAATAGTCAATTTCGACTCCAAAGTATACATATTTCTTACAACAAGATACATATCTTGTCATCAGAAGAATCAGAATTGAAGAAATCATGTACAATACTTAACTTGTATAGGCAAAAGAGATCAATATACAGTATTACTGTACAATCAATTTTGAGTAAAGTTATCACAGTGAGCGTTCACCTTTACGAGCCCCTTACTTGCACAATCATTAATCAGAACTTCGATCCTCGACTTCTTACAAAAGGGCATGCTCGGAATCGCGTACAATCCATTAGAATAACAATTATTACTTTTCACTTAATCATACTGTTTACGCCCAGTATGCATCAAATTTTATTATTATTGCGTTAATTAAAAAAATATCTGTAATTTTTAAGAATAGAAACTATTACCAAATATGAGAGCAGCCGACTGTATTAACCTAACCAAAAAGTATACTGTACGGTACTGTCTCATACGCTAGAAATGCTTAAAAGTAAGCTTAAACTAAAAAGAAATATCTTAATATGAAATTAATCTTATCGTTCTGCATAAGAATTACACTTAAACTATAGTAACATGTCAGGATAGTTAATTATGGCACCAGAATTAAACCAGTAATATCATTTCGACATTGAAAGTACAGACTGACAGAATTCAATGCTAACCAAAATTAAAACTAAATGATATAATATACGCAGTAAGTATTTATAGAGTTCCTCCCCATAGTCTAAACGTATCCAGTCTATTCTTATCCTGTCTACGCGTATTTTGCAATCTCAAATATTGTTCTAAATACCAAAATACTTAAATGATACAGTTAGACAATTCACGACTACTAAATCACATTTGCTGTAGAACGAAGACGGGGTGCGTGATTCTAAACAAAACACGACGGACTCGCTCGCTCCAAGAAAAACATGGGCCGACTGATTTACGAGACAATATTATTTAAGAAATGTAGCCGAGAATAAAATTAATCTCGAAAATATAAAATTAACACACATTCGCATACTTAACATCGCATAAATCAGTGAATAGATTGTGGAAATGCGTGGATAGAAGTGGCTTCATATCGTCTATTTATTTAGGCGTAAGGCATGAAGTATTTGCGGTGTTTAGTTCCAAATAACACGGAAGTTTTAAGATATCATAGCTTCACAATATTATATATGTTTTATATATAAATGTAATTTACTAATAAAACTAAACGGAACAAAACTTTAAAAAAATATAAAAAAATTGCATCTTTAAGGCTTTTAAACGTAAAATTGTATTACATTTATTCTAGTCTAATATACACAGACTCAGTTTCAGATATGTTTCATATTTCTTTAGCAATTGGCGGACAATGACGAAGACAGATAGTCTTCGATAGAATCGTCCTGTTTTTTCCCAGTGCCTTACAGCCAGCATATCATTGATGTTTCGTGTATTCACAGAAGTGGCGTAGAGTGCAAATAAAAAGTTACATATACAACATTATAAAGTTAAATTATGTAATTCTAAATAATATTTATTTACTTTTTTTAAATATATTGATTCGCTATTCAGTTTTTCATTATTTCATAGAGATAAATACAACATTTCTTTAGTGTTTTATTATGAAATTTGAAATTGTGTATCATATTAACTGCTTCCATAAAAGTATTGGTAAGTATGTTATTATTTCCTCTTTTTATATGAGACTTTAATTTTTGGCAGGATTTTAAATATATATAATGAAAAAAAATTGATTAATCTAAATTATAAAATGAAATTTACATAACTGTCTAATGCTTTAAATATTTTTGTGCAACGTGAGCATACAATACGTTAAAAAAAAATGTTTATATCATTGTTTTATATTGGTGTACTCCATACATTTTCCTATTCAAGATGTAAGGGGGATGCAGAAACCTTGACGGGCCTATGAAAATGATATCACAACCGACATAGGAATACACTTAATGTTTCTCCATTCGCGATATCTTTATCGGTCATCAATCATGTTTTATGTGGAGACAGTTCCCTCAAATATACTATGTAATTAACGTTTAGTTCTTCATAAATATGTGGCATTTATACGTTTTATGATTGGTTTGGAAAATAAACTTTTTTCAATGCAAAATGTTAAAGGTTTCATGTGAAAATATTAATTATTTTTCCATGGCGTTAGTGTGACTTGGCGTTGGCGGTAGTGTGACTCGCTTTGATACCAAATATTCGGTTCGAAAATTCGGTAGCAAAACGAGTCATAATTAGAAATTAAAAACTTTTTGACGGATTTTAAACGCGATTTATTCATTATATTACTAACCCGACGTTTCGAACACTTTACAGAGAGCGTGGTTACGGGGAGACAGTTGAGTCTCCCCCGTTTTAAGTCCGTTAAAAAGTTTTTAATTTCTAAATGTATAATACTTGCGTAAAACCAGACACAAGAAAATACTGAGTCATAATTATATACAAAAATAATGTATATTGCATTATTGATGATTATGTAAAAGTTTGGACGACACGGGATTCGAACTTGCGTCGTTTGGTTCGAGTTCCGCCTGGTGATAATATTTTATTTTTTATATCTCACTTATTAATTAATTATAAATTCTCCTTTATATATTTTAATGATATAAAGCTTAGAATTATTTTGAAAAACATTTTACATATAAGATCTAAGCCTTTCAGAAAATAAAATTACCAGCACTTTGTAACGTTTTTCAAAACCAACATTTATATAAGAATTAAAGGCAAATTAATCTACGTTATTTAACCGCAAATTCGGAACAGTTAACACCGACTTACCTAGCTATCAGTCGTCAATAACCATCAAAGGCAGAGTGAAGAGTACATTCACAGTACAACGTTGACTAACGACCTGCCAATCAGGCCCTAACTTAATTGGAAATCCGTGTTTGTGAAACCACTCCCCGTTTCCTGAGGCTTTTGTTGCTAAAAATTAAACTTTACAAAGGATTAACTTTGTTTTTAAATGAATTATCGATAGGATAAATGTAGGACAAATGGTACAAAGATTGCGTTGAATGTCAGCTTGGATGCAATATTAAGTACCATATTCCGTTTATGAATTTACTTAATACCTCAGATTATTTAAACGAAATCTATTCACATAGAAATATTAGTTCTTTGAAACCTGCGATAGTAGCTTTTTTATGTTTCAAAAGCTATCTAGGCTAGCTAGCATGACATTTCCATCGTTTTGCATTACATTTAAACGTTTGGCATTAAATTCTAAAAATTAGGAGGATTGAGTTAACTGTATGTAGTATCACGTTCCAGGTCCATGAGGCTATTCTAAATGCTATTATAAATGTGGTATGATCAAAATTTCGTCGATCTTTTCTGGATGATGTAGATGCATTTTCACAACGTGTACGTTTATAAAGAACTACAGTAAATATCTCATTTTAAAAGTTAAGAATTTTAGACAGATTTTAGATGCGATTAAACCCAAAGATTTGAGCATATACAGCAAGCATAGCTGCGCTCTAATGCAACTTTATAAAAGCATAATACTCACACAAAATCAAACACAAAAATATATTACTTATTCATAATACTTATTGCAATAAATATTATTATAACCTCGTACTGACGATCTTTTCTATGAACTTCATAGAAGACTGTACATTTTTAATCAATTCTCACATAAGGCTTTGTTTATAATGTGTTGAAAGTTAAAACGGTGCTAATAGAATTTGTGCACAGCGTCAAGTGTGAAGCAAGTGTGTATGGTAATTTCGGTGACACGAATTGTTTCTGTCAGACTCGAACACTGTTAATGTGTTTTGAAAATCATAATGTAGATACGCCTTATAAGGTAAAACCGCACTTTCGCTAGGTGTACCGTTGCCGTAGCAATTGTTATTTAAAAGTGATCGTGATATTTCCGTTTGGTAGATGAATATTAGGCGTAGAAACCGATATGAAACAAAAAAATTAAATTCTTAATTAGTTAGTTTCATCATTTTGATAATATTTATCAAGCCTTTTTAAAAACAATAGATGTTTCCTTTCCATAACAAGTTAAGGTTTGTTTATCTTTTGATTATCTATTTACATAAGGTAAAAGTTGCAACATAAACTCGAACAATAATGACAAAACGAAATAATAACGATATGATTTGCATTCTTGTTTAATTTGTTTTGTTTTGTAATAAATAACCTCAAAAATTATATTCGTGGTGTAAGACACGCCCCTGTAAGTCTATTTTCTTAAATTAAAAAGAAAATAAAATTTAAAGTCGATCCACAGCCATCTTACGCTTAAACATCGCCTTCCTTGTTTGGGGATATTAAAAAATTGTTCCGTCTAGCGTGTCTAATCTCCCGCAGCCGGTGCGCGCTTATACATATCCGAATGCGGCCACAAACGAAAATATTTGAGCACCCAAATAGCTTAATCTTGTATTTAATTAATGCGCACTATAATTGAAAAGTTGGCTTTAGTTAT
Organism: Zerene cesonia; assembly: GCF_012273895.1. Lineage (NCBI taxonomy): Eukaryota > Metazoa > Arthropoda > Insecta > Lepidoptera > Pieridae > Zerene > Zerene cesonia. The sequence goes on along the minus strand of NC_052104.1, from coordinate 6,235,521 downwards.
GCAAAAATTGTTTAAAATATTACAGACCTATTAACTTTTGATGTTCCCTTATGTTCAATTTATGAACACCATTCTCGAATCCACTAGAAAACACACAAATGTTGTCATTACCATCGGGTCAGTTATTTAGGAGGAGGTTTTTATGTCATAGCTGACAACTGAGCTGGTGGTTCGTCTGATGTTAAGGGATCACCACCGCCCATGATTTTACCGCGTATTTGCAAAGGCAGGGCCGCTGCAAATAAGTAGCCCGCTTAAAGGGATAAATCATAAGGAAAGTTTGATGACGGAAATATAGGATGAGAAGAGTGAGAAAAAGGATACGGGCCTCCAGCTCCCCCAGTCACTGAACGAAACACAGTAGCATGTTACTATTTCACACTGAACTTCTGTGGGGATGTGGATTCCCCGGTGCGAGCTAGCCCATTTCGTGCCGAAGCGTGCTCAAATCCCACACTGTACACATGTACCCATAGAAGAAATCTATACTATAATATAACTAGATTCTTGCCCCCGACTACGCCCGTGGAGTCAAAGGAATGAGACATTTAACTGTGGCAAAAAGGTGTCTTTTTTACTCCTAGCCTTCAAAGACAAAGATACATCCAATTGTTTAGTAACGAATCTTTGATGCTTCGTTAAATATTTTACCTAGTCTTGCCATAAATATTGTAATAAAGAAAAAAGAAAATTGTTAACTGCAAATAACATTTAATACTTTTACAG